>NW_027507787.1:220067629-220175606 GCF_037356315.1 Lithobates pipiens
AATTGAGACATGACAGCACATGGACACTTGTACATTCCCCCTAACCTATAAATACACCCGATCCGGTGGCCATTTTACATTCTTTCTTCTGTTACGATAGGGACAGGTTCCTGTGTGGAGTAGGGAGAGATAAACCACTAGCTATTTGGTACACAAAAGTTCTTTTCAGGACTGGTATAGGTGTTAGGTGTTGATAGGTTTGCTGTGCTGCTGATTCTTGCAGCAGCCTGAGTGTCTTTTGTTAGTTTAGAGAAAGGGAAAGGACGGTGTATGCTACAGGGACAGCCAGATTAGTCTTTCATCATCATCATCATCATCATCATCATTAGCTGTTACTATCAAGGTCCACAAAAGAGCTGTTCCAGTAACCACTAATCGTTCTCTTTTTTTGCCAATTTGTATAGGGACAGGAAGGAAGCAGTGTTGTCAGGCAGTGAGGGTAATTTTAAAGACTTGCTGTTATTATTAGTTCCACAAAGGTTCTTTTCAGGACTGGTATCAGTGGTACAGTAATAGGCTTGTACATGTATAATATTCTTTCTTCCAAATATAGAAAGGATATTATACTTGACTGCTGCCCTTCTGCTGCAGTCTGCTAAACATTCACAACTCACTTGTTCCACAAAAGTTCTTATAAGGACTGGTAACTTGGTATAGGGTGCTACGGTACATAGGCTTGAGTGCGGTACAGTCTGCTGTTCTGTAAGGACCGCTATCGGTCCACAATAGATAGGGTTGACGTGCACCACTGCTGACCGCTGCCCTATACTGCAGCAGTCCTTCAGCGGTATAGGGACTGACGTACAGTCTGCTAATCACTAACACACAACCTGCTTGTTCCACAAAAGTTCTTATAAGGACTGGTAACTTGGTATAGGGTGCTACGGTACATAGGCTTGAGTGCGGTACAGTCTGCTGTTCTGTAAGGACCGCTATCGGTCCACAATAGATAGGGTTGACGTGCACCACTGCTGACCGCTGCCCTATACTGCAGCAGTCCTTCAGCGGTATAGGGACTGACGTACAGTCTGCTAAACACTAATACACAACCTGCTTGGTCCACAAAAGTTCTTATAAGGACTGGTAACTTGGTATAGGGTGCTACGGTACATAGGCTTGAGTGCGGTACAGTCTGCTGTTCTGTAAGGACCGCTATCGGTCCACAATAGATAGGGTTGACGTGCACCACTGCTGACCGCTCACCTATACTGCAGCAGTCCTTCAGCGGTATAGGGACTGACGTACAGTCTGCTAATCACTAACACACAACCTGCTTGTTCCACAAAAGTTCTTATAAGGACTGGTAACTTGGTATAGGGTGCTACGGTACATAGGCTTGAGTGCGGTACAGTCTGCTGTTCTGTAAGGACCGCTATCGGTCCACAATAGATAGGGTTGACGTGCACCACTGCTGACCGCTGCCCTATACTGCAGCAGTCCTTCAGCGGTATAGGGACTGACGTACAGTCTGCTAAACACTAATACACAACCTGCTTGGTCCACAAAAGTTCTTATAAGGACTGGTAACTTGGTATAGGGTGCTACGGTACATAGGCTTGAGTGCGGTACAGTCTGCTGTTCTGTAAGGACCGCTATCGGTCCACAATAGATAGGGTTGACGTGCACCACTGCTGACCGCTGCCCTATACTGCAGCAGTCCTTCAGCGGTATAGGGACTGACGTACAGTATGCTAAACACTAATACACAACCTGCTTGGTCCACAAAAGTTCTTATAAGGACTGGTAACTTGGTATAGGGTGCTACGGTACATAGGCTTGAGTGCGGTACAGTCTGCTGTTCTGTAAGGACCGCTATAGGTCCACAATAGATAGGGTTGACGTGCACCACTGCTGACCGCTCACCTATACTGCAGCAGTCCTTCAGCGGTATAGGGACTGACGTACAGTCTGCTAATCACTAACACACAACCTGCTTGTTCCACAAAAGTTCTTATAAGGACTGGTAACTTGGTATAGGGTGCTACGGTACATAGGCTTGAGTGCGGTACAGTCTGCTGTTCTGTAAGGACCGCTATCGGTCCACAATAGATAGGGTTGACGTGCACCACTGCTGACCGCTGCCCTATACTGCAGCAGTCCTTCAGCGGTATAGGGACTGACGTACAGTCTGCTAAACACTAATACACAACCTGCTTGGTCCACAAAAGTTCTTATAAGGACTGGTAACTTGGTATAGGGTGCTACGGTACATAGGCTTGAGTGCGGTACAGTCTGCTGTTCTGTAAGGACCGCTATCGGTCCACAATAGATAGGGTTGACGTGCACCACTGCTGACCGCTCACCTATACTGCAGCAGTCCTTCAGCGGTATAGGGACTGACGTACAGTCTGCTAATCACTAACACACAACCTGCTTGTTCCACAAAAGTTCTTATAAGGACTGGTAACTTGGTATAGGGTGCTACGGTACATAGGCTTGAGTGCGGTACAGTCTGCTGTTCTGTAAGGACCGCTATCGGTCCACAATAGATAGGGTTGACGTGCACCACTGCTGACCGCTGCCCTATACTGCAGCAGTCCTTCAGCGGTATAGGGACTGACGTACAGTCTGCTAAACACTAATACACAACCTGCTTGGTCCACAAAAGTTCTTATAAGGACTGGTAACTTGGTATAGGGTGCTACGGTACATAGGCTTGAGTGCGGTACAGTCTGCTGTTCTGTAAGGACCGCTATCGGTCCACAATAGATAGGGTTGACGTGCACCACTGCTGACCGCTGCCCTATACTGCAGCAGTCCTTCAGCGGTATAGGGACTGACGTACAGTCTGCTAAACACTAATACACAACCTGCTTGGTCCACAAAAGTTCTTATAAGGACTGGTAACTTGGTATAGGGTGCTACGGTACATAGGCTTGAGTGCGGTACAGTCTGCTGTTCTGTAAGGACCGCTATCGGTCCACAATAGATAGGGTTGACGTGCACCACTGCTGACCGCTGCCCTATACTGCAGCAGTCCTTCATCGGTATAGGGACTAAGAGTTTTGTCACAGGGTCATTTAAAAAATGACAGGCAGAGGAAGAGGCAGGCCCTTCCGCAGGGGTGGTAGGGGTAGGGCAGGAGCAACAGGCTTGAGCCAAAGTGGGAAGTTGCAGAAGGTGCGTTCAATTACTTTAAAGGATGCACCAGACTTGGTTGAGTGGCTCGCTCAGCCTTACTCTTCTGCACCCTCCTCATCCTCTCGATCTGCACCCTCTTCTTCACTCTCTGCTATGTGCACCCCCAAAGACACTACCACCAACAACACGACCACCACCACCACCACCACATACCTTCCGCTTGAGTCACTGGAATTATTTTCCGATCCATATCAAGAGGACATTTCTGATGCGCAGCCACTCTTGGTATTGGATCAGGAAGAGGAGGTAGCAACAAGCGCTACTCAGCAGTCTGACGCCAGTACCCAGATCAGCCCAAGGAGGAGGTTGGTCCCCGGTGTTGCTGCCTACTCCGAGATCTCTACTTATAGCGGTGGGGAAGGTGACGTTGATGATGACGTGTCTAGTGATGTCACGTGGGTGCCCACAAGAGAGGAAGAGGAGGGGAGTTCAGAGGGAGATATGGACCAGCAGATAGGGAGGAGAAGCAGCAATGACTTACATTGCACAGCAGGGACAAAGCAGACTGCAAATGTATCAGGAGCGAGTCATCGACCATGTACGGTCACATCTGGCGCTCCCAGGACACCGGCACATGGCTCCGCAGTGTGGGCTTTTTTTAACGTGTCCGCTGCTGACAATAGCGTTGCCATCTGCAATCTTTGCAGTCAACGCGTTAGTCGCGGTAAGCCCAATACTCACCTAGGGACGACCGCCTTAAGAAGGCACATGAGCAGCCATCACCGAGCCCAGTGGGAGCAACGGAACACACAAAGCCACACTGCAGGCTCTCACCGTCCAGCCTCGTCTTCTACTTCTCCTTCTCCTCTCTCCTCACAATTGTCCTCCACTCCACCTTCCATCACGCCAAGCTCACATTTTTCTGCAAAAAGGCAGGCTTCCGTGGGCCTAATGTTTGAGCGTAAAAAAATGATGACGCCGGATAACCCTCTTGCCCAACGGTTGGCGGCTGGCTTGTCAGAACTCATAGCCCGCCAACTACTGCCATATAAACTGGTGGACTCGGAGGCCTTTCGCAAATTTGTGGCCATTGGAACACCACAATGGAAGGTCCCAGGAAGGAAGTATTTCTCAGAGAAGGGCATCCCAGAGCTATATGGCCATGTTCAGCGGCAAGTGAATGTATCTCTGGCACACAGTGTCGGTGCCAAGATACATCTGACCACAGACACGTGGTCTAGCAAACACGGGCAGGGAAGGTATATCAGTTTTACTGCCCACTGGGTGAACCTTCTGACGGCCGTCAAGCATGTAACCCGTGGCACCCGTGTAGATTTGGTTTTACCGCCACGGATTGCATGCAGGCCTGACTCTTCTTCTCCTCCTCCTACTCCATCCTCCTCCCTCTCCTCCTCAGCTGCCTCCTCCTTTTCCGCTGCTAGCGTCTCTTCCACTGCACCGCCCAAGCTCCCCAGAACCTATTCCACATGCCAGGTGAGACGTTGCCATGCCGTGCTGCGTCTGTTGTGCCTGGAAGCAAAGAGCCACACTGGCCCGGCACTCCTTTCAGCTTTGCGTTCACAGGCAGATGAGTGGCTAACACCGCTCAATTTGACAGTTGGTAAAGTGGTGTGTGACAACGGTGCCAATCTGCTTAGCGCATTGAAACAGGGCAAAATCACGCACGTGCCGTGCATGGCACACGTCTTAAACTTGGTCGTGCAGCGATTCCTTGTCAAATACCCTGGGGTCCAGGACATCTTGCGGCAGGCAAGGAAAATCTCGGCCCATTTCAGAAGATCTTACACGGCCATGGCTCGCCTTGCTGACATTCAGCGGCGACACCATCTGCCGGTCAGACGTCTTATTTGCGATTGCCCGACGCGATGGAACTCAACCTTCTATATGCTTGATAGGCTGCTCCAGCAGAAACGTGCAGTTAACGTCTACCTGTATGAACTCTGCGAAAGAAACGGTTCTGGGGAGCTGGGTTTTTTTTCACCGCGCCAGTGGCTGCTCATGCGCGACACATGCAGACTTCTGCGGCCATTTGAGGAGATCACCAAACTGGTCAGTCGCAGCCATGGCGCCATCAGTGACATGGTACCTTATGCCTTCTTTCTGGAGCGTGCATTGCGTCGTGTCATTGATCAGGCTGTGGAGGAGCAGGAGCGGGAAGATGAGGAAGTCGCAATGCTGGATGAATTCCCAGGGGGGGCTACTCTATCTGAGACAAGTCAACAACAGGAGTCTGATGAGGAGTCAGAGGAGGATGGTGCCGGGGCGGATGAGCAGGAGCAAGAAGAGCATGCTTTAAACCTTTCTGGGATCCCTGTTGTGCGAGGATGGGGAGAGGAGAATGAAGAGGACGACATTATCCTGGATGATGAGCAGGAGCCAGGCCACCACACCGCTTCCACTTTAGTGCAAATGGGGGCCTTCATGCTCCAGTGTTTTAATAGGGACCCCCGTATAAAAAGCATGAGGGTCAAGGACCAGTACTGGGTGGCAACGTACTTAGACCCCCGGTACAAACACAAAATGGCGGAAATGTTACCGCCGTCGCAGAGGGCTGTCAGAATGCAGCACTTCCAGGCCTTGCTTCGAGAAATGCTGCATTCTGCTTTTGCGTGCGCTGGCAGAGGAGCAATTCCCACTCCCAGAGAAGGATTTGCGGGTACCAATCCAACAGCGCCTGCAAGAAGAGGCCGGTTTGAAGATGTGTTGGTGACTTCGGATATGAGGTCATTCTTTCAGCCGACCCATCGACAGGTGTCATCCGGATCCAGCATCAGGGAACGCCTAGACCGTCAGGTGTCCGACTACATTGGGTTAACGGCCGATGTGGACGCTCTGAGGAGTGATGAACCCCTAGACTACTGGGTGGGCAGGCTTGACCTCTGGCCAGAGCTTGCCCAATTTGCAATCGAACTGTTGGCTTGCCCCTCATCCAGTGTCCTGTCCGAAAGGACGTTCAGCGCAGCAGGGGGGATTGTGACCGATAAGCGTACTCGCCTAGCTCACCACAGTGTTAACTACCTCACATTTCTAAAAATGAATGAGGCATGGATCTCGGAGGAATTCAACACATGTGACCAGTAGACCATGTATATGTCTATAAACTATTTTTTTAATCAAGCACACAGACCTTCTTAATTCATTTGGCTCACTTCCTTGACCCAAAAAAGCACACCGTACTATATGCCCCTACCCTCCTCTTTGAAGAGGTTGAGCGGTGTCATATTTCTACTGGGGCTGCTTATGATATCCCTGTGCTGTGCTGACTTCCTCCTGGGGGTTCTTATTATGAAGGGATCACACTATCCCTGTGCTGTGCTGACTTCCTCCTGGGGGTTCTTATTATGAGGGGATCACACCATCCCTGTGCTGTGCTGACTTCCTCCTGGGGCTGCTTACGGTGCTGCTGTCAGTGCTGTATGTCACGGTGCTGCTGTCAGCGCTGTATGTCACGGTGCTGCTGTCAGCGCTGTATGTCACGGTGCTGCTGTCAGCGCTGTATGTCACGGTGCTGCTGTCAGCGCTGTATGTCACGGTGCTGCTGTCAGCGCTGTATGTCACGGTGCTGCTGTCAGCGCTGTATGTCACGGTGCTGCTGTCAGCGCTGTATGTCACGGTGCTGCTGTCAGCGCTGTATGTCACGGTGCTGCTGTCAGCGCTGTATGTCACGGTGCTGCTGTCAGCGCTGTATGTCACGGTGCTGCTGTCAGCGCTGTATGTCACGGTGCTGCTGTCAGCGCTGTATGTCACGGTGCTGCTGTCAGCGCTGTATGTCACGGTGCTGCTGTCAGCGCTGTATGTCACGGTGCTGCTGTCAGCGCTGTATGTCACGGTGCTGCTGTCAGCGCTGTATGTCACGGTGCTGCTGTCAGCGCTGTATGTCACGGTGCTGCTGTCAGTGCGCTGTATGTCACGGTGCTGCTGTCAGTGCTCTGTATTACGGTGCTGCTGTCAGATGCCTCTATCACGGTGCATGTGTCATTCCGGTATGTCACGCTGCTGGTGATCATCTCCTGCACCCTCTTCTTTGCCTACCCTGGTCCCTGACCTTCCCTCTCCTCCATTGCCTTCATTAGCTCCATAGTCCTGAATTGTTAGAACAATTTCCCAAATAAAATAAAAATGCTTGTAGTTATCGATCCCAAATTCACCTCATACATGTATTATGTCATTGTCCAGATGGTGGGACTACGTTTTACCCCCTAATAATTACCACGTGGCCGCAAATTCGACATGAAGGTTTGCAAAGTTCGCCTCCCATTGAAGTCAATGGGGCCCGCGGCGAACGTTCGGTTTCGCGAACGTTTGGGTCCGTTCGCATTTCGCTTTCGCGAAACGTCCCGTCGGAAGTTCGTCCATCACTATTTGGGATCAGGTGAGCTTTGATCCTAATTAGCCTGGGAAGCTAAAGGCACTGCAGGGTCTGCAGGTGGTTGCTCTCAGCCAGGGAATGAACAATCTGTGTGTTGAAGGAAGCTGCAAGCACAGCCACTGCTGGAGCTAAAACTCACCCTGCGATATCCAGGCGAAAGACGCTGTGTTTGTAAGTGTCAGATAGGTGAGCAGAACCTGTTAGTAAGCGCCCAGCCGGGCTAGGACTTTTATTTTTGTTGTACTTAGAAAGCACGGTGTTGCTGTATATTTTGCTTGCTGGACTGTTTGTACCACGAATAAACGCCAAGATCTGCTTTATAAATTCCAAGTCTGCTGTGAACTGTGTCCAAACACACCCTACCCCGGGAAGATCCCTTACAATTGGTGGAGGTAGCGGGCAACGCGGTTGCTAGGGGCAACGGTGTGGACAGACTTGGCTACAGCTGCTGATGTCCTGGGTGAAAGCTGCAACTACACTCCAAGAACAGTCCAGCAACATGGAGGAGATGCTGAAGCAGTTTATGCAAGTGAGTTTGCAACAACAGCAGGCTCAGACAGAGGCCAATAGACGACATGAACAGTCCATGGCTGCACAACAGCAGATGATGGCTGAACAACAGCAGATGCATAAGGAAGAGTTGCAAGCTTTGCGCCAAAGCCAACAACAACTTATCGAGCACCTGATAGTAATGCGAGAGGCGCCTGTGGTTACTAATCCACCCATAGTGATGGGAGCCGCTCCAGAGATTTTTTTTGGGAGAAGGACTGTGCAGAAAGCGCTGCAAAAGATGACTGCTGAGGACGATGTTGAGGCCTTTCTAACAGTATTTGAGCGCGTGGCTGAGCGAGAGAAGTTACCAGCCGCTGAGTGGGCAGAGGTAATTGCGCCCTATTTAACAGGTGAACCCCAAAAGGCCTACTATGACCTCAGTGAGCAAGAGGTTAAGGACTATACTCGGCTAAAAGAGGAGATACTTGCCCGACTAGGAGTTACTACTGCAGTCCGTGCCCGGAGGGTACGCAACTGGAGCTACAGTCTGGACAAATCAGCGAGGTCCCAGATGTATGACCTAATCCATTTGGCAAGAAAGTGGTTGGAGCCAGACACTTCTACTCCTGCACAAATCCTAGAGAAGGTCGTGATGGATCGCTACCTCCGAGCACTTCCTACTGACCTGCAACGCTGGGTGGGACAAGGTGATCCTAAGAATGCCAACGAACTTGTCAACCTTGTGGAGAGGTTCCAGGCGACTGAGGACTACCTCCGTGATGTTCCTGCAGAATCTTCACCTCCCCGGAGCGCCAGATCTGTGCCGTCAGCTGGTAAGAGACTTCCATCTATTGGGGGAGTGTGGAGGGGTGCTGATGGAGGGAAAAGGGCTCAAGTGGTGTCTCAGGGACAAAAGACTGGTGGTGGTCCCGGGTGGCTAAGGGGCTCTGAAAAGGACTCCTTGCCAAAGAGACCAGGCCCTATCCAGTGTTGGAGATGCCATGAGGCGGGACACGTGTCGGCCCATTGCCCTCTTACCTCTGAACCCATGGAATGTGACGCTAGCCGGCGTCAGTCGCTATTTGCGGAACCATCTTGTGTTGCAGTTCCTGGACTAGAGACTGAACCGCAAATCTGCGACATCACAATCAATGACTTTCCTGTTAAAGCGTTAATGGACTCAGGAAGCCTCGTAACCTTGGTGCATGCTAGCCTGGTGACTGGGGACTTAGAGTCTAAAAAGCATATGAGCGTTGTGTGTATACATGGTGATACAAAAGTGTACCCTATAGTGCTGGCTAAAGTCGGGACTGAACAAGGCACAGTACAATATGAAGTGGGTGTGGTTAAAAACCTCATGCATAATGTAATATTGGGGCGCGATTTTCCTTTATTCTGGGCTCTCTGGGAAAAAAGAAAAATCCCCAAAAGGAGTGAGGATACCTCTAAGGGGGTTGCCTTGTCCACTGTGAATGATAAAAGTATGCAGGATGAAAATGATTGTTTTCCTTTGCAGGTCCTGGCTGGGGAGGAGGAGGCTCCTCCCACTGAGCAAAATATACTAGACTTAGAGGTGTCTAGCGATAATTTTGGGGCTGCACAATTACAGGACCCCACTCTCAAAAATGCGAGAGAGCAGGTTGCTGTTATGAACGGGGTACCTCAGGAACCAGATGCTGAAAAAAGATTTCCACATTTTTCGGTGACTAATGATCTTTTCTATAGAGTCAATAAGGTTAAGGATGAGATTGTGGAACAGCTTCTGGTACCTAAGCCGTACCGGCGTCAGGTGCTTGACATGGCACATAACCATGTTCTTGGGGGACACTTGGGGACTGACAAAACGCGAGAGAGGGTTCTCCAGAGGTTTTTTTGGCCAGCCATATATGATGACATTAAAAAATACTGTGAGTCGTGCCCCACATGTCAGGTTAGTGCCCCAGTGTCACATTTTCGCAGTCCTTTGGTTTCGCTCCCTATTATAGAGGTGCCTTTTGAGCGTATTGCCATGGATTTAGTGGGTCCCATTGTAAAGTCAGCTAGAGGACACCAGTATATTTTGGTAGTCCTGGATTATGCGACCCGCTATCCTGAGGCTGTACCCTTAAGAAACACTGCATCTAAAACAATTGCACGTGAGTTGTTTTATATGTTCTCTAGGACTGGGATCCCCAAAGAAATCCTAACTGACCAAGGTACGCCATTTATGTCGAAAGTAATGAAGGAATTATGCAGACTATTTAAAATCTCACACATCCGTACCTCTGTATACCACCCCCAGACGGACGGATTGGTGGAGAGATTTAATAAAACTTTGAAACATATGTTGAAGAAAGTGGTGGCAAAAGATGGGCGTGACTGGGATCATTTATTACCCTACCTTATGTTTGCTATTAGGGAGGTGCCCCAAGCGTCCACAGGGTTCTCACCATTCGAGTTGGTCTATGGTCATCACCCTAGGGGTCTACTAGACATTGCAAAAGAGACATGGGAGAATGAGTCCACCCCATACAAGAGTGTTATTGAGCATGTAGCACAAATGCAGGACCGTATAGCCACTGTAATGCCCCTGGTAAGGGAACACCTCCAGAGGGCTCAAGAGGCCCAAAGTAGAATTTACAACCGGTCCGCAAGAATCAGGACATTCAACCCAGGCGATAGGGTCCTTATACTAGTCCCCACTGTTGAGAGTAAATTCTTGGCGAAGTGGCAAGGTCCCTATGAAATTGTTGAAAAGGTCAGTGAGGTGAACTACAAGGTGCACCAACCAGGTAGAAGGAAGCCTTTCCAAGTTTATCACATAAACTTGATCAAGCCCTGGAAAGACAGGGAATCCTTGGTGGCGACAAATACTGTTAATAATTTGTCACCACCAATCCCTCCAGTCAAGGTAGGTGATACTCTATCAGTGTCACAGAAACAGGAGGCTCAGGAATTTTTACAGAAAAACAAAAACAAGTTCTCTGACCTCCCAGGGCGTACACACCTCATCCATCATCACATTGAAACTGAGCCTAGAAGCAGAGTAAACCTTAAGCCCTATAGGATACCCGAGGCACGTAGGGAAGCCGTATCTGCCGAGGTAAAACGTATGCTTGCTCTGGGGGTAATTGAGGTGTCACAGAGTGAATGGTCCAGCCCAATTGTGCTAATCCCAAAGCCCAATGGAACTTGGAGGTTCTGTAACGATTTCAGAAAGTTGAATGAGATCTCCAAGTTCGATGCGTATCCTATGCCCAGGGTAGATGAGTTGATTGAGAAGTTGGGTAACGCCAGGTACATAACCACCCTCGATCTCACAAAGGGCTACTGGCAGATTCCACTTTCTGGTGAGGCTAAAGAGAAAACTGCATTCTCCACCCCTGATGGGCTATTCCAGTATGTAGTGATGCCATTCGGGTTACATGGAGCGCCTGCAACTTTCCAGAGGTTGATGGACTTGATTCTGCGACCACATCGTGATTACTCAGCTGCCTACCTCGATGATGTGGTCATTTTTAGCCCTGATTGGGAAAGTCACCTCTGTAAGGTACAGGCCGTGTTGGATGCCATAAGTGATGCGGGGTTGACCATAAATGCCGAGAAGTGTGCTCTAGCCCTAGAAGAGGCCAAATATCTAGGCTACATTATTGGGAGAGGGTTGATTAAGCCACAGCTAAATAAAATTGAGGCAATACAGAATTGGCCTAGACCCCTGACAAAGAAACAGGTTAGAGCTTTCCTGGGTATTACGGGGTATTACCGTAGATTTGTGCCGAACTTTGCCTCAGTTGCTGCTCCACTAACTGACTTGACAAAGGGCGGAAAGACAGCAATGGTCACGTGGACCCCAGAGGCCGAGAAGGCTTTCCAAAGCCTTAAGTCGGCCTTGTGCCAACCACCTGTCTTAGTTACCCCCGATTTCAGGCGAGAATTTCTGGTCCAGACAGATGCCTCTAACACAGGCTTAGGTGCAGTACTCTCACAAGTAGTGAATGGTGAGGAGCATCCAGTGACGTACTTGAGTAGAAAACTAACCCCGGCCGAGAAAAATTATGCCATTGTGGAGCGAGAATGTTTGGCAGTAAAGTGGGCCCTAGAATCGTTAAAGTATTACTTGCTAGGCAGGAAATTCAAGTTGGTGACAGACCATGCCCCCCTAACATGGATGAAGTTAAACAAGGAGAGAAATGCAAGAGTGACTAGATGGTTTCTCTCCCTACAAAACTTTAATTTCACTGTGGAACACAGGCCAGGGAAATTACAGGCAAATGCTGACGCATTGTCAAGGGTAAGTTGTCTGTGGGGACAAAAGGCTCAGCCCTCCGGTCTGAAAAAGAGGGGGGGGATATGTAGACATGTCACTGGAGAAGTGATCGAGGGGGTGTACATCTCACCTAGGTTGCTACACAGTGTGAGATGGTAAATCCAGGATGGATCAGTTTCTCAGCAGTGATATGCTGCTGAGTTATTTAATTTTGCCGGGCCTGGGTTTATATGGAATGGCAGGTAGGTTTGGTAGAGGGACCTGTCATTCCACATTCCCCGATCCAGTTCTGGGTTTGGGATCAGGTGAGCTTTGATCCTAATTAGCCTGGGAAGCTAAAGGCTCTGCAGGGTCTGCAGGTGATTGCTCTCAGCCAGGGAATGAACAATCTGTGTGTTGAAGGAAGCTGCAAGCACAGCCACTGCTGGAGCTAAAACTCACCCTGCGATATCCAGGCGAAAGACGCTGTGTTTGTAAGTGTCAGATAGGTGAGCAGAACCTGTTAGTAAGCGCCCAGCCGGGCTAGGACTTTTATTTTTGTTGTACTTAGAAAGCACGGTGTTGCTGTATATTTTGCTTGCTGGACTGTTTGTACCACGAATAAACGCCAAGATCTGCTTTATAAATTCCAAGTCTGCTGTGAACTGTGTCCAAACACACCCTACCCCGGGAAGATCCCTTACAATATATATATATATATATATATATATAAATAATATATACACACACACGTGTATGTTTATTAAAAAAAAATGTATGTATGTGTATATATATTCTCTCTATCTTTTTGTGATTGTACTTTTTCTGTTCAGGTTAGCCATTTGTAGCAAAAGTTTATTTTATTTTTTATTACTATTTATTGCCATTTTAAACAAAAGTACAGGCAGGAAAAGAAGTTCCAGAGTTTTTTTTAAAAAAAAGAACGTTGCGTTGGTATTGAAATAAAAGTTACAACATCCAGTAAATGACAAAATTATCAATGACGGTACTGAGAGCAGTTTTTTATTTTTAGTAGGGGAAAATGGAGAAAACAAAAACCAAAAAGGAAAAATAAACCGGTTAATATCAGACCCGGTGGCGCATAAGAAATAATAAACTTCTAATAACATAATGGCAAAAGTGATTATCTGAGTATACCTAATTAACAAAATATTGGTATTGCTGAGATTCCAAACCTCTCCAAAATATAACCTGACCAAGTTAAAGCATATTTGGTCAACTTTATGTTGAATATTATAGCAGTGACGTAGAGTGGAAGTTTGGTTAATATTGTTCTTCTGTCATTTTCTGTTTCTGTCCCTTTAGACTTTTGCCATATTGCATTTTTTTTTTCTGTGGCAAACTTCCTAGGTATATTTGGCTTCACTTAGTCAAAACTAGGCAAATGTAGCCAACACTGCCCTCTTCATTTGGCGTAATAAAATATATTTAAAAAGCCGCAAATATATGTTCAGATCTCCTAACTCTTTCAGGATCCCTAAACCCAATATTGAAATAAGTGCACACACACACACACACACACACACACACACACACACACTGCTGTGAAAAAGTATTTGCCCACTTTCTGATTTTTATTTTTTTGCATATTCGTCACACTTAACTCAGATCATCAAACAAATTTTATTGCACAAAGATAACCCAAGCAAATACAAAATACAGTTTTTCAATTATGGTTTCATTTATTAAGGCAAAAAAGCTGTCAACACCTGCCCGGCTTTATGTGAAAAAGTAATTGCCCCCTAAACCTAATAACTGGTTGTGCCACCCTTGGCGGCAACAACTGCAATCAAGCGTTTGCGATTAACTGGCAAGGAGTCTTTCACATGTTGAGCAATTTTGGCCCACTCTTCTTTGCAGAATTGTTTTAATTGAGCCACGTTGAAGGGTTTTCCAGCATGAATGACCTGTGTATGCTCATGATACAGCATCTCAATTGAATTCAAGTCCGGGCTTTGACTAGGCCACTCCAAAACCTAAATTTTTCTTTGAACCATTTGGAGGTGGACTTGTTGTTGTGTTTCGGATCATTGTCCTGCTGCATAAACCAAGTGCACTTGAGCTTGAGGTCATGAACTGATGGCCGGACATTCTCCTTTAGGATTTTCTGGTAGAGCTCAGAATTCATGGTTCCATCAATTATGGTAAGTCATCCAGGTCCTAAAGCTGCAAAACAGCCCCAGACCATCACACTACCACCACCATGTCTGACTGTTGGTATGATGATCTTGTTATGAAATGCTGTATTCATTTTATTCCAGATGTAACGGGGCGCGTACCTTCCAAAAAGTAAAATTTTAGTCACCAGTCCACAGAATATTTGCCTAAACGTCTTGGGAATAATCAAGATGTTTTTTTGGTAAATATGAGCCTTTGTGTTCTTTTTGGTCAGCAGTAGCTTTGGCCTTCGAACTCTCCCTCGGATGCCATTTTTGCCATGTCTCTGCTTAACCACTTCCTGACCAGCGCACGACGATGTACGTCGACAGAATGGCACGGGCAGGCATATTGGCGTACAGGTACGTCCAATCTTCAATGCCGCCCTGCCATCGGGAGCGCGCCGCCGGTGCATACCCGCGATCGTCTCACGGGACGGCTGAATGGAGGAAATGCCGTGTAAACAGCATTTCTCCATTCTGCCTAGCAACCAGTGACGCTGATCTCTGCTCCATGTGATTGAGCAGAGATCAGTGTTCACTAAATGAAAGCCCAACCCCCCCACAGTTAGTAACACACCCCTAGGAACACTTAACCCCCCTATACTGCCACGCACTGGTTAACCCCTTCACTGCCAGTGTCATTTACACAGGAATCGCTGCATTTATATAGCAGTGATTACTGTATAAATGACAATGGTCCCAAAAATGTCCGATGGGCCCCCCACAATGTCGCAGTCACAATAAAAATCGCTGATCGCCGCCATTACTAGTAAAAAAAAAAATAATAAAAAATTAATAAAAATGCTATAAAACTATCCCTATTTTGTAAACGCTATAACTTTTGCGCAAACCAATCAATCGCTTATTGCGATTTTCTTTTTTTACCAAAAATATGTAGAAGAATACGTATCGGCCTTTAACTGAGGGAAAAAAATGTTTTTATATATTTTTGGGGGATATTTATTATAACAAAAAGTAAAAAATGCATTTTTTTCAAAATTGTCGCTCTATTTTTGTTTATAGCGCAAAAAATAAAAACCGCTGGGGTGATCAAATACCACCAAAAGAAAGCTCTATTTGTGGGAAAAAAAGGACGCCAATTTTGTTTGGGAGCCACGTCGCACGACCGCGCAATTGTCAGTTAAAGCGCCGCAGTGCCGAATCGCAAAAAGTGGTCTGGTCTTTGACCAGCAAAATGGTCCGGTCTGAAAGTGGTTAATGAATCATGAACACCGATCTTACCTGAGGCAAGTAAGGCCTGCAGTTTTTAGATGTTCTGGGTTATTTTATGACCTCCCCGATGAGACAACGTCATGGTCTTGGAGTAATTTTTGTAGGCTGGTCAGGTTCCCCACTATTCCATGTTATCTCCATTTGTGGATAATGGCTCTCCCGCTGGTTCCCTGGAGTTCCAAAGCTTTAGATATGGCTTTGAAACCCTTCCTAGACGATACATGTACATTGCTTTGTTTTTAATCTGTTCTTGAATTATTTTTTTTTAGATTGCTGCATGATGTGTGGCTTTTTGTGATCTGTTAGCATGCTTTACTTTGTCAGATGGTTTCTATTTGTGGTTTCTTGATTCAACAGGTCTGGCAGTAATTGGGCCTGGGTGTGGCAAGTGAAATTTAACTCTGCTTTCCAAAAAATTGTGGTTAATCACAGTTCATTCATGATTCAGCATGGAAGGGGGCAATTACTTTTTCACATTTGAACAGCTTTTTTCCCTTAATAAATGAAATAATGATTTTAAAACTGCATCTTGGATTTGCTCAAGTTATCTTTGTTTAATAAAACACTTGTTCTGGTGGTTGTGGAGCACAAACACTAGGCACCAGCACTGGTGGGGATCGGTGTCACTTCTGGGTTAGTGGGGAGGAGCTTGCGTTCGGGACATGCGTGTCCCTTCTTCAGGATTTATGGTGGCCATCTTAGATAAGGTCCTTTTATATCCCCAGGCATATATATCAACCACCAGGAGCCATACAGCTCAGGAAGGTGAAAAACATTTTGTCTGAGACAGTACAAGTGCTGTCTCTATCACTAGTACATATTCCAGGTATAGTATAATGGCAGGGGGAACTCTGCAGGTGAATCTACTAAATTTCAAGTTCCACAACAAGTGGGAACAGGTTGTGTCTGGGACGAAAGTCCCACCGGTAACACCTTAGGGACCAGTTCTCCCTTATTTGATGCTTTCCCTCTGTTTCGACTTCTCCCACATCTTTTGCAAAGAATCCAGGATGCGATAACTCTGATAATAGTGTTGACCAAATTAGCCTAGGTACGCTGACATAGGGAGTCTTGCTGGGATCGCTCCTTGAACACTCCCAGTCCAGCGGGACCTAATGGTCTTGAGTCCTGTATCTCCACACTGTTGAGCCCTGGAAGCTGATTTCAGGGAATATCTATTACAGAACTTGGAAATATTTTTTTCCTGGGGAAGCCAGGAAGTGGCACTCGCAGGAATATGAGTGGGAAATTTTCTTCTTTCTCCAATCAGTAGGGGAAAGGAGATTGGCCTTAAGTACCATTAAGGGTTTGAGTTCATCCCTATCCATTTTTTCCAGAGGTCATTGTTTCTCATTCCTGGATTCATACTTCATACAGCGTGTAGCGTAGATGGTCCCACATGTCAGGCCACTCTTGTCTCCTTGGGACTGGGATTCGCTCTTGGCTGTCTTTGCAGAGGCCATTTTTTGAACAAATTGGGAGACTGTTATTCCCCTATCTCGCAAAATGGCTTCTTTGGTTCCCATCACTTCACTAAGTGGAGTGTCAGAGCTGGCGGCTCTTTCATGCAAGGAGCCATTCTTGGTCGCACATCATAAGGTAATGTTGCATCCAAATCCATCTCTATTGCCTAGAGTGTTTTTTAGTTTTCACTTGAATCGGGGCGGTTTCTTGCTTTTATTTTTCTTCTAATCCACAGTCGGCAGGAGAACGATCGCTACCTACTCTAGAATTAGTTCAGCCGCTCAGTCTACTTGAGTTGTCGGTACAGGTTAGGAATCCTGATTAGGGCAGGCGGCATCCAGGTTGAATGTTTAGCAATGGATCTGCCAGTTTATCAATGATGCGGAAGACTGATATTCTGCATGCATTGCCAGAAGGTCCCAAGAAGGGACAGGCAGCATCTAAGTCGACTATTTCCACCAAGTGTTTGTTCAGGCGTGTCACTCCGCCTTTTCCAGTAAGGGCACACTGTACCAGAAGTCCTTCAAGAGCACTTCATTAAGCATTGATGGCTCAGATTTTCAAGGCTGCTACTTGGTTTTCGGTGCATACATTCACTAGGTTTTATCAAGTGAATGTTAGGACTCGGGAGGATGTTGCATTTGGATGCAGTGTACTGCAGGCAGCAATATAGATCCTGTTGTTTTAATGGTGTTTATTTGGTAATATTGGGTTCCCTCCCCTCAAAAGCATTGCTTGGGGACATCCCAGTTAGTTATTATGGCTGCTCTGTGTCCCGTGATGTACGATAGAGATTTTTTTTTTTCTACAGCTTACCTGTAAAATCCTTTTCTTGGAGTACATCACTGGACACAGAGGTCCCTCCCCTCTTGTTTGGAAAGTTTACTGCTTGCTACAAAAGTGAGGTACGTCCTGTGTAGGAGGGGTTATATAGTTGGATTTACCAGTAGGTGGCGTATAACCCAGTTAGTTATTATGGCTGCACTGTGTCCCGCGATGTACTCCAAGAAAAGGATTTTACAGGTAAGTTGTAGAAAATCTTAATTTTGCTTTTGCTAAAATCTTTTTTTGTAAAGAGAGAACATAATGCACACTATTAATGTAAATAAACCTTTAACCACTTGAGATCCGCGCTATAGTAAAATGACGTGTATAGCGCGGATCTCAATTTTCAGGACTACGTCTATTGACGTCGTCCCCTTTAAGAGTTCCCCGCGCGCTCCCGGGAGCGCGCATCGGGGAAAATCTGTGTTGGCCGTGTCCGCTGGACACAGCCAATCACAGATCGCTGTAAACGGCCAATCACAGCGGCCGTTTACAGCGCGATCGCCTCCTCCAATGGGTGATGATCTCAAATGTAAACAAATGAGATCATCACCCATTGCCAAACGTGTCTCCTCACACAGTGATAGCGTGTGAGGAGACCGAATGTGCCTTGTGAGTGTAAAATTGTCAGTAAACGGATAAAAACCCCACCTGTGCCCAGATCTACCCTGCCAGTGCCCTGCCAGTGCCCAGATCTACCCTGCCAGTGCCCTGCCAGTGCCCAGATCTACCCTGCCAGTGCCCACCTGTGCCCACCTGTGCACCGCCAGTGCTCCATCTGTGCACCGCCAGTGCCCGCCAGTGCCCCGCCAGTGCCCGCCAGTGCCCCGCCAGTGCCCCACCAGTGCCCGCCAGTGCCCGCCAGTGCCCGCCAGTGCCAGCCAGTGCCAGCCAGTGCCAATCGGTGCCCATCTGTACCAATCGGTGCCCATCTGTGCCTCAGCAGTGCCCATCTGTGCCGCCTAAGCAGTGCCCATCTGTGCCGCCTCAGCAGTGCCCATCTGTGCCGCCTAAGCAGTGCCCATCTGTGCCGCCTAAGCAGTGCCCATCTGTGCCCATCTGCTGCCTTATCAGTGCACATCCGTGCAATAAATCAGTGCACATCTGTGCCGACCTATCAGTGCCCATCTGCCGACTCAGCAGTGCCCATCTGTGCCGACTCAGCAGTGCCCATCTCTGCCGCCTCAGCAGTGCCCATCTGCCGCCTCAGCAGTGCCCATCTGCCGCCTCAGCAGTGCCCATCTGCCACCTCAGCAGTGCACATCCGTGCAATAAATCAGTGCACATCCGTGCAATAAATCAGTGCACATCTGTGCCGACCCATCAGTGCCCATCTGCCGCCTCAGCAGTGCCCATCTGTGCCGCCTCAGCAGTGCCCATCTGTGCCGCCTCAGCAGTGCCCATCTGTGCCGCCTCAGCAGTGCCCATCTGTGCCGCCTCAGCAGTGCCCATCTGTGCCGCCTCAGCAGTGCCCATCTGCCGCCTCATCAGTGCACATCCGTGCAACAAATCTGCACATCTGTGCAATAAATCAGTGCACATCTGTGCCGACCCATCAGTGTCCATTTGTGCCACCTCAAAAGCGCCCATCTGTGCCACCTCAAAAGCGCCCATCTGTGCCACCTCAAAAACGCCCATCTGTGCCACCTCATCAGTGCCCATCAGTGCTACAATGGCTAAACGCGTCTTTTCCGCTGAGGAGGCGTACCAAATTATTTCCGCGGCCGACGAGAGCAACGGGGAGCTCTCCTCTTCCGATTCCTTTTCGGATTCGGATTCTGAAGCCGACGTAACTTATGAGCCAGTCCTCAGCAGTGAAACACTGACTGATGAATCCGAGGAGGAAGATATCCGGCCCATCAAGCGAAGGCGTTCTAGTGAGGCAGTGCCGTCCACCAGCACCGCAGTGCCGTCCACCAGCACCGCAGTGCCGTCCACCAGCACCGCAGTGCCGTCCACCAGCACCGCAGTGCCCCAGCAAGAAAGGCCAAGTACCAGTGGGGTGTCATCTCAGCCCCAAAGGGTTAGGAGCCATGCTGGCCTTCCCTATGCCCTTCAGAACCCCTTGTGGCTTCCTCCTAATTCAGGAGAGGCCAATGTTCCCCCTTTCACCGCCCAGCCAGGAGTCCAGGTGGACACGGAGAATTTTAGCCCCATCGATTTTTTTAATTTAATTTTTACGGAGGACATGTTGGCGTCAATTGTGGCCCAGTGCAACCTGTATGCACAACAATGTATTTTTCAAAATCCAACCTCCTATTATGCCCGTCCCTACGAATGGAGAGACCTAACGGTGGAGGAGTTCAAGCTTTTTTTAGGCCTCACATTTAATATGGGACTCAACAAAAAAAAACAATTACGTACCTACTGGTCAACCCACCCCCTCCACCACTCACCGCTCTTCTCCGCGGTAATGCCCAGACACAGATATCAGATGATCCTGAGGTTCTTACATTTCAGTGACAATTCCCAATGCCTTCCACGAAATGATCCAAATTTTGACCGCCTTTACAAAATTCGACCAATACTAAATTATTTTTCAGAAATATTCCCCAAATTGTTTACCCCGGACCAACACATATGTGTGGATGAGTCCCTTATTAAATTTAGTGGCAGGCTTAGGATGAAGCAATTTATGCCCAGCAAAAGGGCCCGCTATGGGGTGAAGGTCTACAAATTATGTGACCGAGCCACAGGGTACACATATTCCTTCAAGGTGTACGAAGGGAAGGACACCCAGCTACAGCCCCCTAATTGTCCGGATTATTTGGGATCCAGCGGAAAAATTGTTTGGGACCTCATATACCCCCTACTGGATAAAGGCTACCACCTCTATGTAGACAACTTCTACACATCTCTGCCCCTGTTCCACAACCTTCACCGGAAGAAGACGCCAGCATGTGGCACTGTAAAAAAGAACCGGAAGGGCTTTCCTCAAAGTCTGGTGAACAAGAAGCTGCGGAAAGGAGAAACCGCAAGTCTAAGAAACGAGGAGGTTCTGGCAGTGAAGTGGAGGGACAGAAGAGATGTGTACATGTCATCTTCTATCCACAACGATACCTTCGTAGAAATCCCCAGAAGGAATGGCCCCGTAAAGAAACCCAAATGTATTTCAGAGTATAATTTGTTCATGGGAGGAGTCGACTTCAACGACCAAATGATGGAACCATATCTGGTCTCAAGACGGACATATCATTGGTACAAAAAAGTAGTAATTTATTTTTTTCAATTGGCCATTTACAATTCATATGTAATTTACAGCAACGCCACCCAAAACCCCAAACGTTTCTTTGGCTACCAGGAGGAAGTTTTCACAGCCCTTATTTTCCCAAACGGCCCACCAGAAAATATCCGATCAGACGTTGTAAGTCGACTCTCCGAGCGCCACTTTCCGGATAAAATTCCCCCCACACCAGCAGGCAAAAGACGCCAAAAAAGATGTAAGGTGTGTACCAAAGCAGGAGTCAGAAAAGACACATCTTATTATTGTGCACAATGTCCTTCCCAACCAGGCCTCTGTATAGGCGACTGT
Organism: Lithobates pipiens; assembly: GCF_037356315.1. NCBI lineage: Eukaryota > Metazoa > Chordata > Amphibia > Anura > Ranidae > Lithobates > Lithobates pipiens. Next base: position 220,089,052 of record NW_027507787.1, read on the forward strand.
TTTCGGCGTTACCATACTTCAATAAATTTTTAGTGAAGTATGGTAAACATAATCCTCAGTTCCTGCCTTCATACACCTTCACACCCCTTATGCCACTGCCTGCTCTGTAACGGACCCTGGCTTGTTATTTGACCACTCTTATGCCTGCCGATTCTGTACATACCGCTGCCTGATCTGGAACTGACCCTGGACTGTTATTCGACCACGCTTCTGCCTAACGATTCTGTACATACCTCTGCCTCATCTGGAACTGACCCTGGACTGTTATTCGACCATGCTTCTGTCTAACTATTCTGTATATATCTCTGCCTGATCTGGAACTGACCTTGGACTGTTTGACCACGATATTTGCCTGCCTCTTGGACTGATCTTGTATTCTGCAACTGGACTAGTGGGATTCAACACGGGGTCTCACATATGTGAGGGGCTCCAGTATAGTTTTTCTGGAAGAAGAAAACAATTTTCTTTGTTTTCTTATTCCTAGATTAGGGTCTGGAGACTCGGAGGCTTCAAAGAGATTTGGGAGGGAGAAGCCTCTACCCCTATCCCCATTCTGTCCTGAACGAGGCTCTACTTTTGTCTGCTGCCTGTAGGACTTACTGCCATCATGCCGCACTGACCACACCACAAGGACCTGCCTACTACCAGGACCAATATTTTTGGCACTGCTGACATCTCTGCACTAACCCTGGACTGTAATATGGACAGTATCCCTGCCTGCTGCCTGAAAAACTGTGTTCGCTGTTGCTGACCAAGTCCCTGCCTGCTGCCTGGACCAGTGATATCCTCCTGTGGACAACTGCGCTTCTAAAACCACAGGTAATCTTTTCTTTACCCTTTGCTCAGCATAATGTATTTGGGGGTGTAATTCTTGGTATGTGCAGGCTATGTGTCCCTGGAACGCCGACGGTGTTTCTTGCATGTTGCGCCTCTGTATTTGGTCAGGCTGTGTAAAAGTCTCACACATGTGGTATCGTTATACTCAGGAGGAGTAGTAGAACGTATTTTGGGGTGTTATTTTTGCTATGTAAATGCTATGCGTTGGAAATATCTTATAAACGGACAACTTTGTGTAAAAAAAAAATGCGTTTTCATTTTTTTCCACATTTTCCGAAAACTTCTGGAAAAAAATGAACCATTGAAAAGACTCATTATGCCTCATAGATTATACGTTGGGGTGTTAGCTTTCCAAAATGGGGTCGTTTTCTGGACGTTTCCATTGCCCTGGTGTTCCAGGGCCTTCAAAACTGTAATAGGTGATTGAGAAATGAAATGTGTAATTTATGCTCTTAGAATGCCTGAATGTGCTACTTCAAAATTAGGCCTCTGTATGTGGTCAGGCTGTGTAAAAGTCTCACACATTTGGTATCGTTATACTCAGGAGGAGTAGTAGAACGTATTTTGGGGTGTTATTTTTGCTATGTAAATGCTATGCGTTGGAAATATCTTATAAACGGACAACTTTGTGTAAAAAAAAATGCGTTTTCATTTTTTTCCACATTTTCCGAAAACTTCTGGAAAAAAATGAACCATTGAAAAGACTCATTATGCCTCATAGATTATACGTTGGGGTGTTAGCTTTCCAAAATGGGGTCATTTTCTGGACGTTTCCATTGCCCTGGTGTTCCAGGGCCTTCAAAACTGTAATAGGTGGTTGAGAAATGAAATGTGTAATTTATGCTCCTAGAATGCCTGAAGGTGCTACTTCAAAATTAGGCCTCTGTATGTGGTCAGGCTGTGTAAAAGTCTCACACATGTGGTATCGTTATACTCAGGAGGAGTAGAAGAATGTATTTTGGGGTGTTATTTGTGGTATGCACATTCCGTGTGGGAGAAATAAGCTATTACAATGAAAATTTTGTGAAAAAAAAAAAAAAAATCGTCATTTTGCAAAGAATTATGGGAAAAAATGACAACTTAAAATAACTAACCATGCCTCTTACTAAATACATTGGAATGTCTACTTTCCAAAAAGGGGTCATTTGGGGGGCATTTGTACTTTCCTGGCTTGTTAGGGTCTCAAGAATGGAGATAGGCCTTAGTACATCAGATGTGATCTTTTTTTGCAAATCTTTATGATTTGCACCATAGCTTGTAGACTCTATAAATTTCACACAGATCATATAATATGCAAAAATTTGGGTTATTTTTACCAAAGATGTGTAGTAGTATAAATTGTGGCCAAAATTTATGAAGAAAAATTGCTAATTTGCTAAATTTTGTCACAGAAACGAAGAAAAATTCATTTTTTTTCAAAATTTTCGGTCTTTTTTCATTTATAGCGCAGAAAATAAAAAACCGAGAGGTGATCAAATACCACCAAAAGAAAGCTCTATTGGTATGAAGAAAAGGACAAAAAAATCATTTGGTTACAGTGTTGCATGACTGAGTAATTGTCATTCAAAATGTGAGAGCACTGAAAGCTGAAAATTGGTCTGGGACTGAGGGGGGTTTAAGTGCCCAGTAAGCAAGTGGTTAATAGCATATTTACTAAATGACTGTTAAAAAGGTAAAATTTTCTGCTATTCTTTAATGTGTATATAAAATATATTTTTCGGGTCAAGACATCCTGTAATTAGTGTAGATCATGGAATAAATCGAATATCTATCAAATCATTGTGTTTTAAGACTGGCTCTTCCCACCTATATTTTGTATGCATTTTGGTGGGGTTTGTTTTAAAACCTGGATAAGTTCATTGCCACATTATTATAAATCGTATTTTTACAAATTTATTACATACTAATTACATAGTACGGTTGAAAAAAAAAAAAACACAAGTCCATCTAGTTTAACCATTAAAAAATGGCATAAATAAAAAAAACTCCAAATGCAGGTTCCGATACCCACAGTTGATTCAGAGGAAGGAAAGAAACTAAACTAAAAGCATGGTCCAATTTACTCCAGCAGGGGAAAAATCAAGTCCTTCCTGATCCCCAGAAGGGAATCTGATATTACCTGGATCAACAATCTTTTGTGTTTATTACCTATAAATGTCAATATCCAGTTATTTTTTTTTGTGCATTTAGGAATGCATCCAGCTCTCTTTTTGAAACAATCTACTGAGCTGGCCAGCTAAGCTGTCTGTGTAACAAAACTGCAATGGATCGATATTGTGGGAATTAAAGTGGATGTGAGCCTTAACAATGAACTTCTGTTATTTACTCCCTTTTTGGTCTGTTAAATATATAGTTGAAAGCATTTTGTTATGTGTATTTAAAGTGCAAAAATCTTGCCAAAAATAGTGTGTTTGTGTATGTATGTGTGTGTGTGTGTGTGTGTATATATATATATATATATATATATATATATATATATATATATATATATATATATATATATATATATATATATATATATATATATATATATATATATATATATATATATATACACACACACATACACACATACACACATACACACATATACACACACACACACCTGCCACTTTATTAGGAACACCTTGCTAGTACCGGCTGGACTTAGAACTTCCTTCATGCTTCACGGCATAGATTCAGCAAGGCGTTGGAAACATTCCTCAGAGATTTTGGTCCATAGTGACATAATAGCATCACGCAGTTGCTGCAGATTTGTCGGCTGCACTTCTATGATCTACCACATCCCAAAGGTTCTCTATTGGATGAGATGTGGTGACTGTGGAGGCCATTGGAATACAGTGACTTCATTGTCCAGTGGTGAGATGATTGGAGCTTTGTGACATGGTGCATTATCCTGCTGGAAGGAGCCATCAGAAGATGGGTACACTGTAGTCATAAAGGGATGGCCAGGGTCAGCAACAATTCTCAGGCCGTGGAGTTTAAACGATGCTCAGTTGGTACTAAGGGCCCCAAGGCGTGTCAAGAAAAGATCCCCCCCACACTATTACACCACCACCAGCCTGAACCATTTATACAAGGCAGGATGGATCCATGCTTTCATGTTCACGCCAAATTTTGACCCTACCATCTGAATGTCGCAGCTGAAATCAAGACTCCTCAGACCAGGCAAACATTTTTTCAATCTTCTATTGTCCAAATTTTGGTGAGCCTGTGCAAATTGTAGCCTCCGTTTTCTGTTTTTAGCTTACCCGAGTGGCACCCAATTTGGTCTTCTGCTGCTGTAGCCCAACTGTTTCAAGGTTCGATGTGTTGTGTGTTCAGAGATGGTATTCTGCATGCCTTGGTTGTAATGAGTGGTTGAGTTACTGTTGCTTTTCTATCATCTCAAACCACTCTTCCCATTCTCCTGACATAAGGCATTTTATTCTGCACAAAGCACTGGATATTTTCAATTTTTTGGACCATTTTCTGTAAACCTGAGAGATGGTTGTGCGTGAAAATCCCAGTAGATCAGCAGTTTTTGAAGTACTCCGATCAGCCCATCTGTCACCAACAACCATGCCATGTTCAAAGTCGCTTAAATCCCCTATTTTCCCCATTCTGAGGCTGTTTGAACTTTAGTAAGTCGTCTTTACCATGTCAAGATGCCTTAATGCATTGAGTTGCTGCCATGTGATTGGCTGATTATCCATTTGTGTTACCAAGCTATTAAACAGGTGTACCTACTAAAGAGGCTGGCGAGAGTATGTGTGTGTGTGTGTGTGTGTGTGTGTGTGTGTGTGTGTGTGTGTGTATATACAATTGTGCTCATAAGTTTACATACCCTGGCAGAATTTGATTTCTTGGCCATTTTTCAGAGAACATGAATGATAACACATAAAACTCTTCTTTCCCTCATGGTTAGTGTTTGGCTGAAGCCATTTATTATCAATCAACAGTTTTTGCTCTTTTTAAATAACAGAAACTTCCCAAATGACCCTGATCAAAAGTTTACATACCCTGGTGATTTTGGCCTGATAACATGCACACAAGTTGACACAGAGGGGTTTGAATGGCTATTAAAGGTAACCATCCTCACCTGTGATCTGATTGCTTGTGATTAGTGTGTGTGTATGAAAGGTCAATGTGTTTCTGGACTCCTGATACCCTTGCATCTTTCATCCAGTGCTGCACTGACACTTCTTGATTCTAAGTCATGGGGAAAGCAAAAGAATTGTCAAAGGATCTGCGGGAAAAGGTAGTTGAACTATATGAAACAGAAAAGGGATATAAAAAGGATATCCAAGAAGTTGAGAATGCCAATCGGCAGTGTTCAAGCTAATCAAGAACTGGAAAATTAGGGGTTCTGTTGAAACCAAACCACGGTCAGGTAGACCAACAATGACTTCAGGTGAAATACAGGACTCTCTGAAAACATGTGGTGTGGCTGTTTCATGCACAATAAGGAGGCACTTGAAGGATGGGCTGCATGGTCAAGTCGCCAGAAGAAAGCCATTACTATGCAAATGCCCCACTTGCAATACACCAAACAGCACAGAGACCAGCCTCAAACCTTCTGGCACAAAGTAATTTGGAGTGATGAGACTAAAACTGAGCTTTTTGGCCACAACCATAAACGCTACCTTCGGAGAGGAGTCATCAAGGCCTATGATGAAAGGTACACCGTTCCTACTGTGAAACATGGAGGGGAAGACTGCAACTTGACAGTAGTCCAGTATACAGTTATTGACACCCTCCACAAGGAGGAGGGTACGTCACAAAAGGTTATTGCTAAAGAAGGTGGCTGTTCAGAGTGCTGTATCCAAGCATATTAATGGAAAGTTGAGTGGAAGGAAAGAGTGTGGTAGAAAAAGGTACACAAGCAACATGGTTAACGTCAGCCTTGAGAGCAATGTGAAGCAAAGGCTATTCAAGAATCTTGGGGAAGATTCACAAGGAGTGGACTACGGCTGGTATCACTGCTTCAAGAGCCACCACACACATATCCAGGACATGGGCTACAACTGTAGCTTTCCTTGTGTCAAGCCAATCCTGAACCAGAGACGACATCAGAAGCGTATTACCTGGACAAAGGGGTAAAAAACGCTGGACTTTTGCTCAACAGTCCAAAGTACTCTTTTCGGATGAAAGCGAGTTGAGCATTTTATTTGGAAATCAAGGTCCCAGAGTCTGGAGGAAGAGTGGAGAGGCACAGCAGCCAAGATGCATGAGGTCCAGTGTGAAGTTTCCATAGTGATGAATTGGGGATCCATGTCATCTACTGGTGTTGGTCCATTGTCTTTAAGTCCAAAGGCAGTGCAGCCCTCTACCGGGAAATTCTAGAGCACTTAATGTTTCCTTCTGCTGACCAGCTTTATTGAGATGTGGATTTCATTTTCCAGCAGGACTTGACATCTGCCCACACTGCCAAAAGTACCAATACCTGGTTTATTGATCATGGTATCACCGTGCTTGATTGACCAGCAAACTCGCCTTAAACCCCATAGAGAATCTGTGAGGTATTGTCAAGAGGAAGATGAGAAACTAGACCCAACAATGCAGATGAGCTGAAGGTTGCTATATAAAAAACCTGGGCTTCCATAACACCTCAGCAGTGCCATCGTACAATCAACATTTCTGCATTTAAAATCCTTTATTAGTCTTGTGTAATAATCTAGTTTTCTGAGCTACTGAATTTTGGGTTTTCACTAGCTGTAAGCTATAATCGTCAAAATTAAGAGAAACACTTGAAATGTATCACTCTGTGTGTAATGAAGCTTTAGAATAACCAATGTCACCACAAAGCTTCTAATCCACTCCCTGGTCATCTCCCGCCTCGACTACTGCAACTCCCTCCTAATTTGCTTACCTCTAAATAGGCTATCCCCATTTCAGTCCGTAATAAATGCTGCTGCCAGGCTCATCCACCTTACAAAACCGCTCAGCGTCCGCCATACCCCTCTGCCAATCCCTCCATTGGCTGCTACTCAGCCACCGAATTTAATTCAAGCTACTGACTATAACTTGCAAAGCTATCCCCAACCTGTCCCCTAGCTACATCACTAACCTAGTCTCAAAATACCAACCTAATCATTTTCTTCACTCCTCCCAAGACCACCTGCTCTCTAACTCCCTTGTCACCTCATCCCATGCTTGCCTTCAGGACTTCTCCAGAGCCTCTCCTATCCTCTGGAATGCTCTACCCCAGTCTGCCCGATTTTCTCCTACTTTATCCACTTTCAGACGATCCCTGAAAACTCATCTCTTTAGGGAAGCCTATCTGGCCCCCACCTAACAACTGTACATTTATATTCTCAATCAGCACATCGCCCACAGTTATTACCTCTTGTATCTCTTGACCTTCCCTCTTAGATTGTAAGCTCTAAGGATTCCTACTGTAGTAAAGTGTATTGTATTTTTACTGTCTACCTCCAAGTTGTAAAGCGCTATGTAAACTGTTGGCGCTATCCAAATCCTGTATAATAATTAGAATTTCACTTTTTGAATTACTGGAATAAATTAAGTTTTTGATCTGCTTTTGAGATGTGTGTGTGTAGAATATCGATATGTATATATTTTTTTCTTCTACCTTGCCCTACCTTTTTATATGCTTTTAGTCATGCCTGGGTGGACAGTTAGGTCATTGAATGATGAGATGTTATTGTAACAGTTGCTTTGAGTTGAAGGATAGAAAGCTGTCTCCCATCCTCATCGTGTTAGAAGATAATTGCTACATAAATTATGTCTAATGGGAATGAGATGGCTGACAGTCACTAAGAGCACTGGCTCCGTATGATGTTTGGATGCTGTAAATGTAAATTTCACACAAATCTGTTGCCTTTGCCTGTTTCCTGATGGTGTATAATAGACTGTGTCTCTCCTAATGGCTAATTAATGTGTGTTTCTGACAGTTTGCTTTATAAATATGTAAAATATTTTTTTCATTGTTTTTATAAGAAAACGGACACGTAATCAATAATGTCAGACGTGACAGAAATACTGTTGACACACACTTGGGTTGAAGGGACTGGCAGGAGATAAGCACTTCCTGTCAGCACGGGCCCCAACCTGATTAATATTCCATCTATGGCACATCCATTAACAAATGGAATCATTGAACTGTATTGATAGAGCAGGTTAAACATTTCGAAAGTTCTGTTGAACTTTAACTTTCAATATTCATGCTAGCTAATTATGGATTTTATGACTGCATGAATTACGGTTTCTGTGTCATTATAGGCAATTTGTTTGACATCTATTTATTTTCATATTCAGACTATCATATTATTGTGATCCTGTAATGCATTCCATGTTTGCTCTGAGCAGAAGTAAATTTGGAGAGCTTTTCTGTGTAGATCTGTGTTTGATAGTGTATTGTGACCTGTTGTCAATACCCCAGGGTGAAGGAAAAATGATGGCTGTGCTCACATGGTGTCTTCCTAGCAGCCAGCTTTGGGGTTTTCAAATGCTTCATTCTTGGGTTGTTTGTGGACCCGACGTTGCCTGATGTCGTTTTCCACTTGTTGGGAAATTATCTAAAGCTTTGCAATTGCATATTTATGGTTTTTAACCGCTTCAGCCCTGGAAGGATTTGCCCCCTTCCTGACTAGGCCATTTTTTGCGATACAGCACTGCGTCGTTTTAACAGACAATTGCGTGGTCGTGTGATGTTGTACCCAAACAAAATTTATGGAATTTTATTTTCCCCACAAATAGAGCTTTCTTTTGGTGGTATTTGATCACCTCTGCGTTTTTTTTTTTTGTTTTTTTTTCCACTATAAACAAAGTGACAATCTTGAAAAAAACACAAGATTCTGTATTTTTTGCTATTCTAAATATCCCCCCCCCAAAAAAAAAATTCTTCATCAGTTTAGGCCGATATGTATTATACAAATATCATTGTAAAAAAAATCGCAATAAGCATATATTGATTGCTTTGCGCAAAAGTTATAGCGTCTACAAAATAGAGGATAGATTTATAGCATTTTTTTTTCTAGTAATGGCGATGATCTGTGTTTTTTTTTTTTTTTATATCAGGACTGCAACATTGCGACGGACACATACACTTTTGACACTTTTTTGGGACCAGTGACATTTATACAGCGATCAGAGCTAAAAATAGCCACTGATTACTGTATAAATGTCACTGCCAGGGAAGGGGTTAACTGTGTTCCGTATGTGTTTCTAATTGTAGGTGGAATTTGTCTGACTAGTTAGTAGGAACACACTATCTCTCTCCTCTCCCCTGACAGAACCGGGATTTGTGTGTTTACACACACTGATCCCAGTTCTCGCTCTGTCATGAGCGATTGCCCAGTGGTCATCTTGCATGCACATGGGCTACGGGGACTTGCTGTGGGTGCATGCACGTTCCTGCTACAGCATCCTAAAAAGCTGACGTACAGCTACGACGGCTCCCCAGGGGAGCCAACCTGCCGCAGTATAACTGCACGGAAATGCATGGAACTGCATCTGGTGTGAACTGTCCCTAAGGGTGCCATCATTTTTGTCCTTTGCATTTTTAATTTGTTCCATTGTTTAAAATGTATTTTTGAATAAAACATCAAAAGCAAAGTTAGATTTGTAATATATATGGAACACACTTAATAGATGGCAATTAGTTTGGTAGTTTTCAAGTTATTTTAGATAAAATTGATTTTTTTTTTTTGTTTTTTTGTACCTAAAGCAACAATGTCTACCACCGGGTTTACTGGTTGAAGTTGTCCACTATTAGTAACCAGAACAATTTTCAGAATTTCAAGAAGCTTAAGTACAAGATATTTGCTTTAAAATCATCACTTTTTTAATGAGGTTAGATCTTGGTAGCGGAAGCTTTTTTAATTTTACCTGCTTGCTGTAATTAAGTTTTTAATGATTACCTTTAAATGGTTTATACCAGGGATGTGCAATTAGCGGACCTCCAGCTGTTGCAGAACTACAAGTCCCATGAGGCATAGAAAGACTATACAGTCACAAGCATGACACCCCGAGGCAGAGGCATGATGGGACTTGTAGTTTTGCAACAGCTGGAGGTCCGCTAATTGCATATCCCTGATTTATCCCCCAGCGTACCAGCAGCAGAGGCCAGATAGCAGCACAGTGGCTCATACTGTGAAAGCCCATCCAACCCCACCGGGGTATAAGTTCTGGTGAGAGCATTCACATTACCACAGCACTGGGTGGCGCACCAGGGAAGATCGTTTTCTCTGAAGATATTGACACTTTTTGCACTTATCACTTTACTTTATTTCACTGCTACTTGGGACATTGTTACATGGGACATTTTTTCAGTGATCCTAGGACGTGTGTTTGAAAGTTTTTTTTTTTTTTTTGTTTTTTTTTGTTTTTTGTTTTTTCTCACGCGCAATGATGTTTAAACAATAATTTTGAATGAATTTTATAATGTGTAATAGTTATATGCAATTGAATCTATATTCATTTCATTGGCACATTTGTGTTAGCACATGGTTAGCACATGTTTAACACATTAATTATCACCACTTTTTAATTATTAATATTTCAGCACCGAATTAGTGTTTTTTGCTACACAATAATATGTTTTGCACATAGATCACCATATAAACTAGTTTTATTTCCTTGTCATAGACAGGTTATAATATATATCAGGTATACAATATTTTGGGTTTAGCGCCATAACCTATCATTCACACTTCTAAACAAGTCCCATGAGGCATAGCAAGACTATACAGCCACAAGCATGACACCCAGAGGCAGAGGCATGATGGGACTTGTAGTTTTGCAACAGCTGGAGGTCCGCTAATTGCATATCCCTGGTTTATACCTTCTCTCTTGATGTCTCACATATTATTTCTTCTTGGGTCATATTGGGTGTATTTTTTATTTTTTTTATAATCTACTGAATGGTCATACTTGAATTGTGACCGAATCATTTTTGGGAGTAGAATAGTCTGCAAACAGTTGTGGCTATTTTGAGGCGTTTTTAAATAGCGGTCATGGAAACACCTTAGAAAAACATCATATTCTAATATACCTATATTTTGCACCTGTAGGAGCCTGCTCAGATCAGTCTTTTTTTTTTTGTTTTTTTTGTTTTTTTTCTTTTTTTTTTATCGCATTATGTTTTTTTTTTATTCATTATTGAATAAGAATATTCTTAGTTTAAAAGAAAATAAACACTTGTAGTGTAAATCTTTTTAATCTGCAAAAAACTTTGAATGATATTACTCCATACCATAAATATAAAATAAGAGAGAGACATATAAAAGGGATCTGCATATATGATCAAACCTGAGGCTTGATAGTAAAACGGAAGAAAACGGAAGCAGAATGCCTAGGTCGCAATGAAATGTTCCCATCAATTAAGTGTGTGACAATATCTTCTCTTGGATTAACTCGTATGTCAAGTAGATGGGCAGGACCTCGTGTAGGTACTTTTGAGAAATCAGCAAATGTTTAATCTGTTGATGTGCAGCTTGTCATACATTATGCAGGAAGCACTCAGCCAAAACCCTTCAGCCAGCTGGGCATCTGTCACTCTTGTGGTTAAAAGACACAATGCAGCATTTTTTTTGTGCTGTAGACAGGGCCACCATCAAGGGGGTACAGCCAATACAACTGTAAGGGGTCCGAGGGGCGCGCTCAGGCCAGAAAAAGGCAGGATGGGTGAAGGGGAGCCCGTGTTGTGCACTATAGAAACGATCTTGCAGCTTCTGCTGCTCTGTGTCATTGAGCTCAGACATCAAGCTTCTTACTGCCACCTCTGGCTAACATGTGCACGTGCACCCCTCGTGTGAGCTGCCTGTATTGCATTCCTCTGTCAGCAACATGTCAGATTTGTGAAAATGAGCTGGGACTAGGTAGAAAGATTTCCTTTACAAGTAGAGGCTGTCAAGGAAAGGGAGGGTGATGTTTGTGTACAGGAAGGAGCCAGAGGCTTGTGTCTTTACAGATTTGTGGGGAGCTGACATATATACAGGTGTGAGGGGGGGCTGACATACCTACAGGTGTGTGGGGGGGCTGGCATACATACAGGATTGAGGGGGGTGGATTAGGTGGGATGGCCTGTGGGCAAGCCCTGTGGAATGTTGGTGGTCAGGCCTGGGGGGGGGGGGGGGGGGGCAGGCCCAGGCCTAAAGCTGTGTAAGGGGCCTAAAAAATTTTGTTGGCTGCCCTGAACTGCAATCCTCTTCCTGTAAATTTTCACAGTTGACAAGGTTGCTGCTGTTTTACAATTTCTTAATCAATATAAAACCAATTATCCATTTTTATTTTTATTTTTATTTTTTAAATTATTCACATGGGAAAGTGAGCATTTGTGTGTTGGCAGTGGGCTGGTGTGTGCTCGCTTCCATCTTCCTTCTCTTCCCTTCCCCACCCTCTCTTCCCTTCTCTTCCCTTCCCTCTCTTCTTCCCTCTCTTCTTCCCTCTCTTCTTCCCTCTCTTCTTCCCTCTCTTCTTCCCTCTCTTCTTCCCTCTCTTCTTCCCTCTCTTCTTCCCTCTCTTCTTCCCTCTCTTCTTCCCTCTCTTCTTCCCTCTCTTCTTCCCTCTCTTCCCTTCCCTCTCTTCTTCCCTCTCTTCCCTTCCCTCTCTTCCCTTCCCTCTCTTCCCTTCCCTCTCTTCCCTTCCCTCTCTTCCCTTCCCTCTCTTCTTCCCTCTCTTCCCTTCCCTCTCTTCCCTTCCCTCTCTTCCCTTCCCTCTCTTCCCTTCCCTCTCTTCCCTTCCCTCTCTTCCCACCCCTCCCACCCCTCCCTTCCTTCCCACCCCTCCCTTCCCTCCCTTCCTCCCCCCCCCTCCCTTCCCCTCTCCCTCCCTCCCTCCCTTCCCTTCCCCCCTCCCTCCCTCCCTTCCCTTCCCCCCTCCCTCCCTCCCTTCCCTTCCCCCCTCCCTCCCTCCCTCCCTCCCTCCCTCCCTCCCTCCCTCCCTCCCTCCCTTCCCCCCTCCCTCCCTCCCTTCCCTTCCCCCCTCCCTCCCTCCCTCCCTCCCTCCCTCCCTTCCCCCCTCCCCTCCCTCCCTCCCTTCCCCCCTCCCCTCCCTCCCTCCCTCCCTCCCTCCCTCCCTCCCCTCCCTCCCTCCCTCCCCTCCCTCCCTCCCTCCCTCCCTCCCTCCCTCCCTTGTATGTATGTGTGTGTGTGTGTGTGTGTGTGTGTATATATATATATATATATATATATATATATATATATATATATATATATATATATATTCTGTCTGCATATGTACAAGTTGGCTATGAATATTTTTGAACCGAATCATATTTTATTTTGGCTCAGATTTGAGATCAGCATGTTGAAGTTGTCACTGATTTTATGTCTTATTTTTTTTCAGGCACTGGGAAGCTTTTACTTTCTTCATGAGTCATTAAAGAACGTATATCAGTATGACTTTAAAGGTAAGCCTTTTGGTTTGTTTGATTCTTGATTTGCTATAGTTAATTCACAGCTTAGAAAATCATGATCCTGCTCAGTAACCACTTTAAATTAGCGTGGGATTAATCTGGCAAAACAAAAAAAAAGTTATTTCTTTATCGTACATCATAGGACACAGAGCCTTAAGTAATTATTTAATGGGTTATGGGCCACCTTTTCAGGTTTTGACACTGGTATACCCAATCAAGGAAGTTCACTCCCTATATAACCCTGCCTCCTTCCAGGAGCATATCATTTTTTTTTCGTCCGTGTCTAAGGTGTTGGTCACGAGTGAATATGTGCTCTGAGGAGCTCCAGGAGGGATCCATGCTGGATTTAAAAAAAACCTCCACAACTGGATCCATCCATGCCACTGCGGACACAGGATGGTACCCGGGCCTCGCATAAGAAGAACAAGGTTTTGCCTGTAAAGCTTCCCTTTGAGGGCTGGACCCTAGGAACCAGGTCTCTTTTTGGTCTTGCTACATTACCTAAAGTTGTCTTGAGGGGTGCAATACAGGTCCAAAGGAGTGGAACCCCTATTAAAAGGGACCCGGTCTTTTAAGGTTTAACTACGCTGCCCGCCGTGATGGGTGATGTTTTGGATCTGCTATTGTAGCAGTATCTTGCAGCGAGATTAATGTAAGGGGAGAAGCCTAGGAACTATAAAAAGTCCACATATGCTTTTATATAGTACTCGGACATAAAGAAAAAGGAAAATCCGCGTGGCACAGGTCAACCAAGATGGTTTAATAAAAATACCTTACAAAAAAAATGTAGGGTATATAGTAAAAGTGATTACGAAAATTGCCATAAAAGCAATATGGGAAGCAGGAGGTGCGTTTTCGACTGAATAGTCTTCGACTGGGGCTTTACTTTATGTCCGAGTATTGATGGTTACCCTCTGACTATCACCTATTGTGTGGACCGGCCCTTGCTGCCTCCCTGGAATCATCTATTTGGGATTATCTTTCAACCGTGAGTGGCTTGGAGTCAGTCGTTGTATTACCATCCATTTTGGCACCTTATTACTGGGGATTCAGCATTATAAGCGTATTAGACGCACTGTCGTATGCTGTGTGTGTCCACCTGGCATGGTAAGAGTACACATCTTCACATTTGTGTATCTTTCAGATGTTTACCAGTGTATATTTGATCCATCCGCATCTCTGATTCATCCATCTTGACCACATGTTTTCTGCTTCAGTTGTAGACTGAAGAGAGTTTTCCATTCATTGGACACTTTACACGTGGACATTTGGTTATTGGACTATTGTGGTTCATTATAACTACTCCATATTTTTTGGTGTATGTTTTTATGTCACATAAATTCATGTTTAATTTTAGTTTCATTTTGGTTTATTTGAGTTGACTTAATTGTCATTTCACCCAGTCACATTTGTTTAGCGCTGCGTTCTCGACCTAGTAAAGTCTCTCTTAAAACTGCTAAAAAAGCTGGAGTATTTGGGTCAGCTCATAGATACAGCCCAGAAAAAGGGTGTTCTTGCCCAAGCAAGAAACAACTCCATAAGAGAGTTGGCGCGGATGTTGAGGTCAAAAGTAGATTTCCCCATTCACCTTTGCATGAGATTGTTAGAAAGGATGGTGGCGTTATTCAAAGCAATTCCCTATGCCCAGTTCCATTTCAAGACTGTTGCAAAACAGTATTCTGTTTGCTTGGAACAAAACAATCCAAGCTTTGGACTTGCCAATACGGCTGTCCCCAAGGGTGTTCCAAAGCCTCAATTTGTGGTTACTAAAGAATCTGCTAAAAGGTAAATCCTTCAGACCACTTGTCTTCTCTGTCATTACTACTTTCCAGATAACTGTCTAAGGACAGTGTTCAAGAACTGAAAGAGCCTTGCCAATCAACATCCTAGAGATTCAGGCAGTGCGGCTGGCCCTGAAAGCTTGGGCTTCCAAGTTAAGGGATTGTCCTGACAGGATGCAATCTGTTAATGCCATCACTGTGGCCTATATCAATCACCAAGGGGGCACCAAGAGTCTCTCCGTGCAGAGAGAGGTGAACCATATTCTAACTTGGGCACGGAATATTTCTTTCTGCCCATCGGCAGTCTTCATTCCTCGAATAGAAAATTGGCACAGGGACTACTTAAGTCGCCAGCAGCTTATTCCCAGGGGAATGGTTTCTTCACCCCGACATATGTTCAGGCTGTTTGTCAGAGATGGGGGACTCCGGATGTAGATCTTCTAGCGTCCATTTCAGCATAAAGTTAGTCAACTTTGTGTCCAGAACAAAGGATTAATTTGCATGCAGAACAGATGCGTTGGTGATACCATAGCATCAGTTCTCACAGCTCTATGTCTTCCCCCTATTCAATTGCTGCCTTGAATTCTTTGCAGGATCAAGCTGGAAAGAAAACCGGTAATTCTGGCAGTACCAGCATGGCACAGAAGGTCATGGTATGCAGGTATCATAAAGATGGTAGTGGAGGGTCCGTGGTCCCTTCCACTAAGGCCAGACCTGTTCTCACAGGGGCCGATATTCCATCCTACTTTACAAACGCTAAATTTGCTTAAAAGGGAAAAATCTGCACCAACCGCTGATAATTGATTAACGAGGTACAAATGACCTCAAATAAACACAATGTGCAACAATGTACAAAGGTATGTGGGGAAAAAAAGGTGATGAAACATTGCTAGTTTCTGCAACTAAAAATCCTTTTTTTCTTCTTTAAGTTACCCAATGACTGAATCCATAAATAACTAAACAGTGTTATGTGAATAAATTAAACAAATGTCCACAGCGTATGAACACATTCCTCTTTCATTCCCTGCAAAGGTAAAGCATAATGGACTACTATGCATCGCATAGTAGTCCATTATGTGTCACTTACCTGACACAGGAGCCAGCGAAGTCACTGCTGTCCCCTGTAGTTCCGAGCGTCCATCTTCTTGGTGGGTCTCGCTGCTCCGGCGCTGTGATTCGCCGGAGCAGCGATGACGTCACTTCCGCGCATGCGCACGGGAGCTGACACTCGCAGCATATCGCCGCGATCTGCGGCTTACCCAGTGCGCCTGCGCGCCACTGTCTACGGCACATGCGCCGTAGACAGCGGTGGCTGTCTTCAGGTATTAGGAGATTTTTCTTGGACCTACAGGTAAGCCTTAATCTAGGCTTACCTGTAGGTCAAAGTTGTTTGTAAGGGTTTACAACTACTTTAATGGTGGCTATGTTTATAAGTCCATATTTCTTGCAGGGTCAAAGCAAAAAACTTCAAAGAATTCCTTCCCAAATGGTGGAAAATAAACAAACTTTAACTGAACGGCAACAGTTTTTTTCTTTGCTCTATTTCTTCTAATACAGCATCCGCATGTAATCCTGCAAGCGATATATGAAAATGACCAAATGGCCACTTACCAGATCCAAGGATCAAATGGGCATATATCAGAATGAACCCTCCACACCTAGCGATATCCCACTCTCTTCCTCAGCAAGGACAATCTGCTCTCCAATCAAAGGTGATCACTCTCCTGCTTCATGCTCAGCTGTTTTTCTATCCACACTACTCGCCTTGCTTCAATGGCTGTGAGTGCGCCAAAAATCTTCCTCCATCCACCATATAGGGCAAAAAAAAATTATATAGTGCAATAGGTTTTAACACATCAAAGCTTCTTAAAAAGCCCACACATGGCCAACAACCAAAGGGGTATGTAAAAAAACACAGCAACACTACAGCATACAAAAACGTTTTTTTTTTTTCTTAAAGGTAAAAAAAAGCAGCGTATCGCTATAAACTTCTATATGTTCAGCTGCTCATGCATGACTGTACTGTATGTCTGGTCCTTGGCTCAACCTGACGCATTTCTCTTTACAAAGCATCTACTGGGAAAGGAAAAGCTCAATTTAACTGCCTGGCTATTGAAACTCACATTCTGAAGAAACGTGGGCTTTCCGGGTCAGATATTGTCCTGCCATTGTTTTTTTTCCAAAACCATTTTCCAGGGAAGAAAAGTTACTACATTGTCTTGATGTGGTGAGAGCAGTGAGAATCTATTTAAAGACAACTGCTCAGATTCTTAAGACTGATGTCGTATTTATTCTGTCAGAGAATTCTAAGATGGGACAGGCAGCGTCGAGATCCACTGTTGCCAAGTGGATTCGGCAAGTTATAATTCTTACTTATAATTTAAGTGGTAAGCTTCCCCTTTTCAAGTTGAGGTGCACTCTTCCAGGGCGGTTAGTGCTTCTTGGGAAGTACCATATTTATCGGCGTATAACACACACTTTTTTCCCCCTAAAATCAGGGGGAAATCGGGGGCGTGCGTGTTATACGCCGATCCCCCGCTGTTTCTATCCCCTTCTGCCGCTCTCTGCGGCTTCCGGGTATTCTCGGCTATCTTCGGCCGTTCTCGGCCATTTTCAGCCGTTCTCGGTGACTTTCGGAAAGCCACAGAGAATGGGTGAGTGTGGCCGAAAATAGGCGGGAACAGCCGAAAACACCCGAAGGCAACCGAGAACTACCGAGTGCCGCCAAGATACACAGGACATCCGCTCTGTATCTCGGCTGCACCATTTTTAAACGGCAAACACACTGACTGGCAAGGCTGCAAATGACTGGCAAGGCTGCAAATGACTGGCAAGGCTGCAAATGACTGGCGGCAAATTACTGAGAAGGCTGCAATGGAAGGCGGCAAATTACTGAGAAGGCTGCAATGGAAGGCGGCAAATTACTGACAAGGCTGCAATGGAAGGCGGCAAATTACTGACAAGGCTGCAATGGAAGGCGGCAAATTACTGACAAGGCTGCAATGGAAGGCGGCAAATTACTGACAAGGCTGCAATGGAAGGCGGCAAATTACTGACAAGGCTGCAATGGAAGGCGGCAAATTACTGACAAGGCTGCAATGGAAGGCGGCAAATTACTGACAAGGCTGCAATGGAAGGCGGCAAATTACTGACAAGGCTGCAATGGAAGGCGGCAAATTACTGACAAGGCTGCAATGGAAGGCGGCAAATTACTGACAAGGCTGCAATGGAAGGCGGCAATTGACACTGACAAGGCTGCAATGGAAGGCTGCAATTGACACTGACAAGGCTGCAATGGAAGGCTGCAATTGACATTGACAAGGCTGCATTGATGGGCATTTAAATGTAAGTTTTTTTTTTTCCTTAAACTTCCCTCCTAAAAGTTTTTTTCTTTTAAATTCCCTCCTAAATTTGGGGTGCATGTTATATGCCGATAAATACGGTATATCACCAGGTCTCCATGGCTCAGATCTGTAAGGCCGCAACTTTGTCTTTAGTGCATACATTCACAAAATGTTATCAGGTGGATGAAAGGAGGTATGAGGATATCGCCTTCGGGTGCAGTGTGCTGTAGGCAGCAGTATAAGCCCTCAAGTGTGGGAATACCCTGCGGGTTTTCTCTCCCTCCCCTCAAGTAGCATTGCTATGGGACGTCCCATTAAGTAATTGCTTAAGGCTCTGTGTCCCATGATGTACCATAAAGAATATAGAATTTTTATTACAGCTTACCTGTAAAATCCTTTTCTTGGAGTACATCATGGGGCACAGAGGTCCCTCCACTCTTTTGGGTTTTAAGTATATTTCTTTGCTACAAAAACTGATGTGCTCCTGCAAGGAGGAGGGGTTATATAGGGAGTGATTGGGTACATCGGTGTCAACACCTGAAGGTGGCCTATAACCCATTAAGTAATTACTTAAAGTGGTTGTAAACCCTTACAACACACTTTGACCTACAGGTAACCCTAGATTAAGGCTTACCTGTAGGTCCAAGAAATATCTCCGAGATATTTACCGAAAGACAGGCACCGCTGTCCACGGCGCCATAGACAGCGGCGCGCACTGAGCGCGGCACCGTCAATGGCAAATATGCTGCACGTGGCGGCTCCCGTGCGCATGCGCGGGGAGTGACGTCATCGTGGCTTCACCAAATGACAGCTGCGGAGCAGCGAGACATACAGAGAAGATGGATGCGCCAGACTACAGGGGACAGCCGTGACATCGCTGGCTCCTGTGTCAGGTAAGTGACACATAATGGACTACTATGCGATGCGTAGTAGTCCATTATGCTTTACCTTTGCAGGGAATGAAAGAGGAAGTAAACTCATCAGGGTTTACTTCCTCTTTAAGGATCTGTGTCCCATGATGTACTCCAATAAAAGGATTTTACAGGTAAGCGGTAATAAAAAGCCTATGTTTTGTGATTTCACAGTGGGTAAATATCCAACAGGTAATCTTCATTATACTATTTGAAATTCTGAACCGTTTCATTGTGGCCCGCAACCAGTTAACAAATTGCTTAAATGGCCAACGCTCTTCAAAAGGTCGAGCACCCCTGATTTTTAAATCAATTTGTTGAGTGCTGATGCCATTCACTATTTGAAAATGCTCTTGCCTGGCTTTCTCAGCCTGGGTTAAGTACTACAGTCTTAATATCTTATCTGCATAATTGTTCTAGTCTATTGTAAAAAGTACTACAGTCACTGGATCAGCAGATCAGCCTGCCACCTTGCATACCCTCACCATTTCTCCCACTACAGGTTTCCTTTAATCCCCGATCCATGGAAGGGCAGCTTCTGTTTAGTTAAATTTTTCTGCAAGCCCCAGGCAAAAAGAGGCAGTCCATTTTATTTTATATAAAGTAAATGGATGTGATTGAAGTTCTCAGTGGTAATTCAGTGAAATAATGTCACTTACTTCTAAAGCTCTCACTGACATTTCTTCAAGATTACATGAAAAAAGAAAATTGGTTGTTTTCCAAATTAGTCACCTACGATATTTATGACTGGCTCATTTCTTTAACACGTCCCATTGTAAATGGTCCGGCCAGACCACATTAATCGGCCCTTTACATCACATTAATTTGAAATGTCATGGAATGGCAATAACTGTGAAATGAACTAATTGGCTCCATTTATACTGTTTCATTAATGTATTTTTTTCCTTAGCCATGGAAAGCCAAATTACCTCTGTTCTTATAATTGAGGGTACCGGGTCTCACCACTCTTAAGATAGTTGAGTGACATTTCTGAGACATAGCATTTGTACGTTTTACTGACATCAATCACTTTTTTTTTTTTTTTCTACTTGTACAAGAAGCCTCAATCATCTGTAATGCTGAGTAAAATAACATTGTTTAACAATATTAAAAAGCCATTAAGATTTTATTGTATTTCTTGGTAACAAAGTTGATTTTTTTATTTTTTTTCAGCTCCCTTCGACAGTACATAATTTTGAAAAACACGTTTTTTTTCCATTCTTTCAACTTTGAAGTCCAGCTAAATCTTTTATTTTGGATAGAGCAAAGAAGGGTTAAAACCTCTGTAATGTGTTTTTTTTATTTATTTTTTTTTTTATATCTGTGTTCCTCTTAGCCCTTGTACACACGGTCAGACATTCTGACAACCAAATCCGTTGGATTTTGTCTGAAACTGTTGCATACCCACGGTCGGACAAAGTTGTCGGAAAATCCGATTGTACATAACGTGATGACGTTATTTCGTTACAACGGGACTACGTTCAGGCTAGTAGCCAATAGCTTTGGTCTAGGAATTTGATCTGAGCATGCGTGGCACTTTGTCCGTCGGAGTAGGCTACACATGATCGGAGTATGTCCGATCGGAGCATTTGTCGGAAAATTTTACGGACAAGTTGGAAAACTTGGTCCGTCGGAGACCACACACAGTCGGAATATCCGACAAAACAGTCCGATAGGACACATTCCGTCGGAATCTCCGATCGTGTGTACAAGGGCTTAGAGAGCTTTAACCTTGTGTCAGGGAAGGAAGTGAAGGAAATTTCCCTCCAACAAAGGGTAAGAATTTCCTCCTAAGTGACTATAAAATAGCCTGATGTGAAAACCAAACAAATAAATTCAGAGTAGCAGCCAACATAAGTAAATGTCAATCATGAGGCTACTGTCCAATTCCCAATCTTCTACTTGGCGTGTCGGACACGGCTGAGGTATGCAGTAATGGCGGTGGATAGGAACAAGCAGTATTCTCCCTCTTTGTTAAATATGTCCTCCTTGGACTCCTCCGCGCTCCTCCATTTGCAACTGCTGTACAACACTCTGTTCACTGCAGAGTCCATAACGCTATATTTTTATGGTTTGAGGGAAGCCTTGCTGAGTGGAGTTCGCCTTGCCAGAGCTTTTGCACTTGTTTGAAGTTTTCCTTCATCTGACTACCCTTGCTTACTTTTACACTTTCAAATCTAAAAGTTCCCAGTTCCTCTTTGAGTATTCTTTGGGTTAAATGACAATTGGACACCTCGAGGATGCCTTCTGGCATTTTACTAACTTTTCGGTGACTTAAAGTGGGGTGCCCCCTAAAAAAAAAAAAAAAATGTAAAAGTTAGCAGCTACAAATACTGCAGCTGCTGACTTTTAATAATCAGACACCCGTCCCAGGGTCCAGAGATGCGGGGGAACGAAGCCCCCCCCCCCCCCTCATCCCCGCGCCGCTCGCGGCGCTGTCATTTGTACTGTGGGCATCCGACTGTGGCTTTGCAGCCGGGCACCCACTGCGCATGCGCGAGCGGTGCAGCGCGCCGTGATATGCCGCACAGTCATCTGGGACACGTGACAAGTCCCAGATGACCATGCGGCGCCAAGGGCAAGTGATGTCACCAGCCCAGGCAATGAAGGAGGCAGACTACGAGGGACCCCCTAGCAACAGGCATTTAGAGGTGAGTAAAAAAAAATAATTCCTTTTTTTTTTTTTCTTTTTTTTATGAATTTTAAGCAATTTTTTTTTGATGGCAACACCACTTTAAAGTAGAAGTCCAGCCTAAACCTACTGGCAGCCACATTCCAAGACTGATCTATCTAAACCTGTAAAGCCAAAATTGCTATATGTACCTTTTCTGCAGCCAATCCAGTTCGGTCTCCAGCGGCAGATGCTGTGTGGATGAGACCGCCAACAACGGCTGTGAAATCCCTGGTAAGTGACATCACCCATAGACTTACTATATGGCTTCTGTTGTCTGCCTCTTCTGCACACAGAGAGGCTGCCCCTGACATCTCAATTTGGGACCGGAGCGGCTGCAGAAAAGCCATGTATAGCGTTTTTTTTTTTTTTTTTTTGCTTTACAGGGTTAGATTAATCTTAGAATGTGGCTGTCAGTAAATTTAGAGTTTCCGGCTGAATTTTTCTTTAACCACTTGCCGACCAGCCACCACAGTTGTACTGCGGCAGAAAGGCATTGCTGGGCGAAACTATGCTATGCTGCATCGCTTCTCCCTGTGGCTACTAGGGGCACACGCCTGTGCCCATTGCTCGCCCCCTGAGCCGATGCGAGTGCCCGGCGGTCACGATCACCAATGGGCTCCTGTGATCACTGCTTACACATGGAGAACTGGGATCTGTGTAAACTCTAAACACACAGTTTCCGGTTCTCTGAGGGGAGAAGAGAACAGATTCTCTGTTCGTACAGAGTATGAGCAGCCATCTGTCATCTCCCCTGCACAGTCCCACACCCCTTCAGTTAGAACACACACAGGGAACACAACCCCTTGATCGCCCCCTAGTGTTAACCCCTTCCCTGCCAGTGAAATTTTTTACAGTAATCAATGCATTGTTATAGCACTGATCGCTGTATAAATGCCAGTGGTCCCAAAAAGGTGTCAAAGTTGTTAACACTAGGGGGCGATCAAGGAGTTGTGTTCCCTGTGTGTGTTCTGAAGGGGGGTGGGACCTCTTTTAGGGCTGGCTCACACTGCTGTTAATTCTATTACAAATTTGAGCCGTTGCGATCGCTCAAATTCACAAATCATTTAAATAATATAGTTTTCCATTAGTGCCATTCACATCAATGCGTTGCAAATCTAAGCTGCGTACAAAAAGGGTCCTGTGTGAGTTTGATTCGTGTGCGATGCGAATTCAATGCAATATTTGCCATAGAATTCCAGTAGATTCGCCAGAACGCATAAAGAATTTGCAATGAAAATTTGCAACGCAATCGGATCAAACTTCGCACCGCAGCATTGTGAACTGGCCCTTAATGAAAACCTTTTCTAATAAATTAAGAAAAAAATAAACATTAGTCACTATCAGAATTACTGGTGAGTACCCTTCCCCTTTGTAGGTATTGCTGGGATTTGGGCTGTGAAGATTTCAACAAATTTAACTGAGCTTGCACAATTTCTGAAAAATGTGTTTTGCTCCTCTTGAAAAGGTAAAGGGTAAGATATGATTGTGTTTTTGTTTTCTCCCCTTTTAGCAAAAAAGTACAGAAAAGTTACAGGGAAAGAGATCTATTCAGACACATTAGAAAGCACGCCAATGCTGGAAAAGGAAAAATTTCCACAAGAGTTCTTCCCCGAGGTATGTGTGAAATACCAGCTTTTCTTTACACCATAACATTGTTCTAAATTAAAAGAAGGGGAAAATAGTTTACAGGAGGGGTGGGACTTTAAATGCAGCACATGGAAGCAAAGCGGTAAAAGGGTGAATGTAAGGGAGTTTTATTAATACCTTGATAGATAAACGTACAGTGTTACATCGTGATAGTACAGGTAAGCATAATATACAAAGTAGTAA
This sequence comes from Lithobates pipiens, assembly GCF_037356315.1. Lineage (NCBI taxonomy): Eukaryota > Metazoa > Chordata > Amphibia > Anura > Ranidae > Lithobates > Lithobates pipiens. The sequence goes on from NW_027507787.1 coordinate 220,112,787, forward strand.
TACATAGTAACATACATATAATAATACCTATGATAATAAGATCACCGAATACAATCCAAATAAATGTATTAATGGTATGAAATGAACGAAATAACAATAAAAATGAATTTTGATAAAAAATAAAAAGTGTAAATTTTAATAAAAATGTAATATTTAATTTTTATTCATTTACACTTTTTTTATTTTTCTGACCCGTACATTGTCTGGGTTTGTGGTTTCTTTTTTTTTTTTTTTTTAGGCAATTGGGATATTCACGAACTTACCAGGCCGTGTTATCATTTAAAGTCCCTAGGGATGGAATTATTGGACCTTATCAGGCCATGGTAGTCCCTATCTTTCATAAAATAAAATGTCATTGTTCTAAGTTAGTTATTTAACCCCTCTGACGGTATTCCCGAGTCTGGCTCGGGGTGGAACTTTTATGCCAAAAGCGGTAACCCCGAGCCAGACTCGGGACCGCATCGCTGGATCCAGGAGGACGCTTCTCCCTTGGATCCAGCCATGTCCCCGCGCTGTACGAGCGAGCCGCGTCTCGCTCGATTCATCACATCGCCAATCTCCGTTCCCTGCGAGCGTTGCGACGCACGGGGACGGAGATCGGCGCCAAATTCAAAAAGTGAAACACGCAGTATACATACAGTATAATGTAATCTTACAGATTACATTGCTGTATGTAATTATTTCACATCCTTTGTCCCTAGTGGTCTGCCCAGTGTCCTGCATGCAGTTTTATAATATAAAAACTGTTCTTTCTGCCTGGAAACTGGAGATTGTCCATAGCAACCAAAACTGTCCCTTTACATCAAAAATGATTTTAGACCAGCTAGAAAACGGCGATAATAAATTGGAATCACTCGCAGAATTGAGCGATAGCGATTTGTGGGGAGATCTGTCATCAAATACTGAAAAGTAATGACAGCGACAATTCTGCAACTGAGCAAATTTCAGTGTTTTTTGTTTTGATTACATTATTGAATAATTTTTATTATTGTTATATTATTATTTGGTACAATTATTTATAATTATTTATTACATTATAATTTGATTTCATTTTTCAAACTTTATCATAGCCGGGATGTCTACTAGACTCTGGTTTGGACAGATTTAAGTGAGTTATTGCTAAGAATTACAGGACTACAATATAAAACGCCAATTTTTAACGCAAAATAATGGTACCACTTTCAGCACCTAAATTTCGAAATAATCGTACCGCCAGGGAGGTTAAAGTGATTGTAAAGTCTTGTGGTGGTTTTAGCTTGCTATGGGGGCACCCGAGCCAAGCCGCAGCTCTGTGACCATTTACATGCCCCTTTTCTCTTATTGGCTGATTTTGATTGACAACAGCGGGAGTCAAGGGCTTTCTCAGCCAATGAGGAGGGGTATCCTGGGCAGCTGAGACACTGCTGCAACATTGCTGGATCTAGATGGGGCTCACGTAAGTATTAGTGGAGTTGAGGGGGGGCAGAGCACAGAAGATTTTTTATCTTAATGCATAGAATGCATTAAGATAAAAAAAAAAAAAACTTCTGCCTTTACAACCACTTTAACAATAAAGTGCAATTCTAAGCAGCAAGTGAAATCTGTTAGCTAACTGCTAATGTCAAAGTAAAAAAACACCACAGACTGCAAGCTCCTATGTGTTTTCACACTGCAAGCAACTTCAACTAGACATGTGCGGTTCATTTCCTACGAATTGAAAATTCGTAACATTTGGAAGCATCCGAAATACGAATGTCTATGCTTCCGAATTGCATACGAAATTTCATTGACGAATTTCGAATCCAAATTCCGTTACAACAGAAATGTGACTGGTGTTTTGTTGCTGCTGACGTTTTCTACTGCTGCTGTGTGAGGGTTGGGAAAATTACCTTTTTTAATATGGGAGTGGGAGACTGGTACTGGTAGTCGATGGGAGATTCAGAATCGGACAAAATAAAAATGTTCGTTAATATAGTTTTATTATTGTCACAATAATTACGATTATTCGTTATGATTAAGTTAAAAACCCAGGAAGCAAGGGATGGTGGGAGCCCCTCATAATGACCCCAGGAGGAAGTCAGCACAGCACAGGGATGGTGGGAGCCCCTCATAATGAGCATAATGAGTCGACGACTGCCATGTTGAGAGAGGTATTTCTTGCTTTTAAATTCATCATAACGAATTTTCGTAATTGTTAACGGAAATTTCTATTTTGTACGAATTAACAGCTAATACGAAACATAACGGAACAAATTTATTGACAGCGCACATGTCCAACTTCAACCCTCTCATTTCTCTGTGCCAGAGAACCTCATAAATTGGTGTTCCCAGCTTTTTTTTTTTGTTACATTGGCATTCCCATAATAAAGTTAAACAATGTAATAACAAATATGTTTAAAATAGGGCAGTAGTGTACAAAAATTGTGCAAAACACACAGATAAAGTTAACAGATAATCAATACAACCTAGTCTTTGTTTATGACATAATCGCATTAGCAATCACAATACTACCTGAGACAGGGTGACACCAGTCTAGAGCGTGAAGGCAAGATAGGGGTACAAGGGGTAAAAAGAGAGGGAGTGTAAGGGAGGAGAGGTGGAGTAAAGGGGTACAATATTCTAAATTATCCATCCATATCAGATAAAAAAAAAATTGGGATGAAATATTACCCCAAAAAAAAGCTTTTCACGCTTCTTTAGATACCTTTTATACCTTTTGCTTCAAAAGTTCAGAGAACACCATCACAAGACTTTGAAAGGAACAGGCTGGCCATCTATTGTTCAGAGTCCCTTTGCATCCACAGAGTCCTGGTGGGAATAGTGTGCGTCTTCCAATACAGTGGAATCAAGCTTTTGGCCGCATTTAAGAAGCATGGTAACAAGTTAGTTTTTACAGTGCTTTACCAGCATTGGAGGCAAATGGAATAGGAAAGGGGCAGGCCTCCAGGAGGTCTACAATGAAAATAAATTTTGTGGTTTTAATATCTCACTAGATAGAGCGAAGTACTGGGCATTGGAGCCACACATGCAACTGAATTCCCTGAGCCAAAGTGATTTTATGTGGGCACAGTCTTCAACCACCACCTGCTCTCAAGGCCTTCTAGAGTCTGACCAGGACGCAGTGGAGGCTGGAAGGATTGGTGCACAGCAAAAAGTCATGTGGAAAACTGCAGTCCCACCCAGAAGCACTATTTAAAAATGTACATAAAAAAAGAAAAAAAAAGATTGCGGATTATCACTTTCTTTCTGTTATACTGATGGGTGATTTTAGTAACACACGAGTATTTTAGGGACTGTTTTCCACTACGTTCTGCTGAAATGTTGACCAATGTATTTTGTTACTATAGAGCCAAGGGGGCTTTCAGATCATTCATTATTGGTAACTACTATGGTTCCTACCCGGTTCCGTATACGGAGCAGCTTGCTCTTTAACCCGTCTTGGTTGCCACTTTTTCAGTCTTTCAAGTTGTCTGGCCTTTCCTTTTTTTCATGAGATAAATAAAGGCTCTGCCTCTAGAAACGTAATATGGGACTCAAGCATTTTTGCGTGGCCCTATCTACTCCTGTTTCTCCTTCAGATTTTCAATGAGGCATCGGAGTAAGATTATTTTCCTGACTCTATGTATAATGCCACAATAGTGGTGATCCATAGAACAGATAAAGACCCTATGACACTGGATTCATATCGACCCTTTTCTCCTCTTCCAGTTGATATTACATCAACAATTCTTGAAATATGTGGGTTTGGTAAGTACTTGAGTTTTTGCGTTAATCTTTTATATGCTAAAATCCAGAGCTTTGATTCTCGTAAATGATCTTTTTTTCTCCTCCTTTTTTACCACAGCACAGAACGAGGCAAGGGTGCCCTTTGCCTCCCCTTCTTTTGCGGTCGCTATTGAACTATTGGCATATTTGTGCCACCAAAGCACTGGAGTGATTGGGTTTTGTAGAGGCCAGGAAGAGAAGCTCACTTTATGTAAATGACATGTCCCTCTTCCTGGCCGATACATAGTCCTCCCTCCAAGAGGCTCTGCCCCTCATTAATGAATTTGGAGGCTTTTTTAGGATTAAAAATTAATTGGTTGACGTCTACTCCTCTCCCTCTAGATGGCCTTCTAGAAACCTTAAGTGTCCATTTTCTCACATTAAGGTTGTTTCTCTATTTAAATATCTGGGTATTACTATCTCTTTTAAAATAGTTTATTATATTACCTTTAACCTGGTTCCATTGATTTCACATTTCAGGTCGCAGATCAGGTCCTACTGATCTCTATGGTCCTACCACACTCTCTATAGTGGGACGTACTTTTGATTAAGATGATTTGGATGCTTCAAATATTATTTATTTATATATATATATATATATATATATATATATATATAATTATATTATTATTTTTTATTATTTTTTGCATATTTCCCCTTGTTGGATCACCCTTCATTTATTTTTTATTTTATTACTTTTGTCTGGGATCTTTAGAGATTTTATTTGGAAGAAGATCCACCTAGGATCAGGTTAGAACTCCTTCAATACCCTAGAGATATGGGAGGCCTGGCAGCACCGAATCCCTGTTTGTACTTTTTAGCAACACAACGCCAGCATTTGAATGGCTGAGAAAGCCGCCCCTCCATAAAAATATCTTACAAATTGATTGAGGAGCTCTTTAAAGGGGTATGTTCACTATACACCTTGGAGTTTTCAGCATATCTCAAATCTCTATCACAGCTCCCTACTGTTGTAGCTGATAGGACGTGTTTAGGCATCTGTGAAGGAGTTACTTTATATTACTGGATCTACCATGTTTACTCCTAATATGGTCTAATGATTTACTTAGTAAAATTGGAAAGTTGCAGGGGCTTCATGTTTGGGCCTGAAGCAGCATTCTGATAATTGACCATTTGTTTGAAAATCTATTTTGCAAATCATTTCAGCAATTGCTATTAAAATTTTCTTTGGACAAAAAGCCATTCTATCACTATCTTCAAATCAGACTTGCCTTTCAGGCCGAAAACAACTCTCTCTGCTTTTCAGTTGCAGATACTCCATTATTTGATAGAATTGTTGGGATCTGTGGTTCAAAGGACCTAATTTCAGAGATTTATGCACAAATTTTATCTAAATTTTTGTTGACATCCATGTAAACAGAAATGGGAAGAAGAGTTAGGTCATATTCCTGATGAAGTCTGGGACCAGGTTCTGCGAATGATCTCTCTCATTTCTCCTTCCTCCTTGTACCAGCTAATGCAAATATTTATTATCCATGGGGTATATCCAACTCAGCATTTTCTTTTGCAGTATAGGTCTACTGCAAGATTCTTGCTGTAACTGATGTGGTTAACCTGATTTACCTGCTGTGGCGCTGTCCTAAGCTTAAAGTGACACTAAAGTCTCTTTTTTTTTTTTTTTTGTGTTCTTTAAAATTAACAAACATGTTATACTTACCAGCTCTGTGTAGTGGCTTTGCACAGAACAGGCTGGAGCAGCAGAGAGCAGCCTTTGGCTCTAAACACGTGCTTCAACACCCCCCCCCCCCCCATTGTAATCCATGCATCTGGCGTCCTGCATGGGGGCCGGATGCATGGATGGGGGGCAGTGCCCATGCACCCTTAATGGATGGGCCGCCCCTGATGTACATAGAAGACCATAGGTTGCATTCAGTTTTTAAGAATGTTCACTGTGCGGACATGAGTGTTCCGTTTTTAACACTAGTGTGCACAAAGCTTAAAACTCGCTGTCCTCCGTAATTTGCATATTTTTTGTGAAGATGTTCTCTTTACTGTGCACAGGCACAAAATTATCCTACACCATATTATCAACATTAGACTTACAGTCCAGTATATTGGCTGTGGCAGTAAAGGTTATCCTTCTTTGTCTTTGCCTTCTTTTTTAAGAGGTTTAATCTCCAGCTTGGTACAGTGTCACTATCTGGTCTACCTTTGATTTACTACTGCTGTTTATTGAGACAAACACGATTCATAATTGAAAGTTAATGGCTGCCATTGTGCCTTTGTGAGGGCATTCACACTCTCTGCATATATAATAATGGCCTCTCAGTTAACGAGCAACTGTTGAACAGTGCCGATTGTTTTCTCCCTGCTGTCATAAACAGCTAGTGAGTTGTAGCAGATTTAAAATATATGCAAAACATTCTTTCCTCACCATCAAGCAATCTTTCTTCCCTTTTTTTTTAAATTTTATTTTATGGCTGCCGCCCGGGGATTATCTTAGAGTAATTACTTTGATTGAGATATAATGTTGTTCAAAATAATTACAAGCCACAGCATGGAAAATGAACAAAACTCTCTATGTGAATTTATGAGTCCGCTTGGCAAGACATGAGCCAGAAAATAGGCCTTTGGGATCAGCACTTGAGATAATGTTGGCTCATCTTAAAAAAAAAAAAAATAAAAAAAAAAAAGCAGATTTGTGTAGTCTATCAGGGTTGAGTCATATAAAAATATATGTTTTCCTTAGCCATAGTGAGAAATCAGTTGTTATCATAGATCACGGATGCTGCTCCAAGCTCTTATGAAAGATGAATTAATTTCACTAATGCTTTAATGCAAACCTTTCATGGAGAAGGCTATGTGGCGATAACCTTACCGCAGCCTCTCCTTTCTTCGCGGTGATTTATGCCGTCTTTTAGCAGATGAAACTGCCTCTGTTCACAATCCGTCTGCTGCCTACAGGCATCATATTATTAAAGCCCAGCGAGACTCCACAATGTGTAAGGCGGTAGGGATAAAAATATCTTTACCTTTAGTGCATTTTGGGTATTGGGAACATGTTTAATCCATATCCCAGTCCCTAGTGCTCTACTTGGCTGTCTTTCATGGCCAGTGTAGGAGATGAACAAACAAGTTGCACCTTATTGATCCAGAAGTACGTGAAGCAGTTGATTCTGCATTGGCCTGGATGTGTTGATTGGGCGGAAGGTTTATTGGCCGTCATTCATTTACACTTTGAGTGCTTCAGAAAAAAAGGCAACCTGGTGATGAGTAACCTAGTATAGAGGGCGATACACAAGTTTGAGGCCCCATTCACAAGAGCATTTTCAAACCTGTGTTCATATGCAATAAGGCATTGTTCACATGGCCGTACGTAAGTTATAGGCCTGTCTGAGGGCTGTATTTGCTCATACAAGGATTTACAGGTGTTCTGTACATCCCTGTGCAGGCAGTCACATGACAAAGGCTGGCCATACATTGGGTGAATTTCTTTCCTACAATCACGCGTTGCAGGAAAGAAACTTGCATGATTCCCCCATCAACACATTTGGAATCACTCCTGATATATATATATATATATATATATATATATATAATTTATTTTATGTATGTATAGCAGGGATACCCAACCTTTTGAAGAGCGAGGGCCACTTAAGTGACTTGGTAACCAGTCGTGGTGCACAATGATTGGAGCGGGCGGATGACAGGCCCTTGTCCACTCTGCATATGGAGAGCAGACACGGACACAGCCCACTCTACTCTATGGGCCCTTCAATCCTATCCACCCAGGCTGAAGGGGGTGTATTCCCTTCTGTTTTTTTAGCAAATCAGATTGGAGGTAGGGGGTGCACCTGCGGATCAGTTTGAAAGCAGCCCAGTAACCACTGCGGAACAGATATGCCCATATTTGGTATCACTCTGCAGGAGCCAGCACTATACAGGAAGCATTGGCTTATGTGGCTCTGCTCTGCAGCCGCCTGCTTTCTCTATCGCCGGCTTCATTCCCAACACTGATGCTCTGGGAGTAACGATCCAGGCTTGGCAAGCAACCATCCCAGAGCATGAGGCCGCGGGCCACAACAGAAGGCTCCATGGGCCACTGGTTGGGCACCCCTGATGTATAGGCTGTCACAAAAGTGAGTACACCCCTCACATTTTTGTAAATATTTCCTTTTCATGTGACAACACTGAAGAAATAACACTTTGCTACAATGTGAAGTAGTGAGTGTTGTAGCTTGTACAACAGTGTAAATGTGCTGTCCTCTCAAAATAACTCGACACACAGCCATTAGTGTCTAAACCGCTGGCAACAAAAGTGAGTACACCCCTAAGTGAAAATGTTCAAATTGAGCCCAATTAGCCATTTCCCGCTCACCTGGTGTCATGTGACTAGTTTGTGTTACAAGGTCTCAGGTGTTAATGGGGTAGCAGGTATGTTAAATTTGTTATTGCTCTCACTCTCTCATACTGGTCACTGGAAGTTCAAAATGGCTCCTCTTGGCAAATAACTCTTAGGAGCTAAAAAAAAAAAAATTGTTGCTCTACATATAGATGGCCTAGGCTATAAGAAGATTGCCAAGACCCTGAAACTGAGCTACAGCACGGTGGCCAAGACCATACAGTGGTTTAACAGGACAGGTTCCACTCAGAACAGGCCTCGCCATGGTCGGCCAAAGACTTAGTAGAGTGCGCATACTCAGCATCATATCCAGAGGTTGTCTTTGGGAAATTGACGTATGAGTGCTGCCTGCATTGCTGCAGAGGTTGAAGGGGGGGGGGGAGTCAGCCTGTCGGTGCTCAGACCATACGCCGCACACTACATCAAATTGGTCTGCATGCCTGTTGCCCCAGAAGGAAGCCTCTTCTAAAGATTATGCGCAAGAAAGCCCACAAACAGTTTGCTGAAGACAAGCAGACTAAGGACATGGATTACTGGAACCATGTCCTGTGGTCTGATGAGACCAAGATAAACTTATTTGGTTCAGATGGTGTCAAGCGTATGTGGTGGCAACCAGGTGAGGAGTACAAAGACAAGTGTGTCTTTCCTACAGTCAAGCATGGTGATGGGAATGTCATGGTCTGGGGCTGCATGGGGGCTGCCGGCACTGGGGAGTTACAGTACATGAACTGTGACATACTGAAGCAGAGCATGATCCCCTCCCTTTGGCGACTGGGCCGCAGGGCAGTATTCCATCATAACCCTAAACACACCTCCAAGACAACCACTGCCTTGCTAAAGAAGCTGAGGGTAAAGGTGATAGACTGGCCAAGACTGTCTCCAGACCTAAACCTTATTGAGCATCTGTGGGGCATCCTCAAATGGAAGGTGGAAGAGCACAAGGTCTTTAACATCCACCAGCTCTGTGATGTCGTCATGGAGGAGTGGAAGAGGACTCCAGTGGCAACCTGTGAAGCTCTGGTGAACTACATGCCCAAGAGGGTTAAAACAGTGCTGGAAAATAATGGGGGCCACACAAAATATTGACTCTTTGGACCCAATTTGGACATTTTCACTTAGGGGTATACTCAATTTGTTGCCAGCGGTTTAGACATGAATGGTTGAGTTGAGTTATTTTGAGGGAACAGCAAGTGTACACTGTTATACTAGTTGTACACTCACTACTTTACATTGTAGCAAAGAGTAATTTCTTCAGTGTTGTCACATGGAAAGATATAATATATTTACAAAAAATAGGTGTGTGCTCACTACAGCAATAGCCTGTCTTCTGCGAGTACTCTAAAGCTGTCAGATATAAATAGAGCTAAGCCCAGGAGGTATCCTGCACCTCACTGCACAAAGCGGAGTTCTGCCAGAAAAAAATAAAATTTAAGTCAGCAGTTACAAATACTGCAGCTTCTGACTTTTAAAATAAGCACACTTGCCTCTCCAGGGCGCCCGTGATGTCCTCACCCGAAGCCGACCCATCCCTCTGCTCTGGGTGTAGGTGCCGGTATCTTTATTATTTATTGTGCGCAGAATGGCCTCTTCTGTCTTCTGGGACCTGTGTGTCTCCCAGAAGACAGCGGGGGGTACGAAGGAGGGGTCGGATATGGTGTAGTTCGCTGCAGATTCTGCGGCTCTTTTGCCGGAAGTCTGTGCAAATACCTGTATTAGACAGGGGTCTGTCTTCTTTTACACCCCCCCCCCCCCCGAAAGGCACCGGAGGGAGGTGGGGGAGGAACCGGATCAGCGGAAGTTCCATTTCTGGGCGGAACTCCGCTTTATAACTCAGTGTGCCTTAATTTTTAACAAAAAAGCTGAATTCCTGGACTTCAGCTTTAACCAATTACTGCCCTTAGGGTGTTTTACATGTCCTACACTTTAAGTGGTTAAAACAAGCTAATGGCTGCAGCTTTTCAGCCCCTTGATTCACTTTTACGACAGTGAGAAGCTCTAACTGCCCACCAGGCTCCTGCCGCTGTCTGCGGAGCTATGGGCCGAAGTGACGTTTTTACTTCGCTTTCGCCCTGCAATGGTATGGAGACGGGTGGGGGTCATCTTCCCCTCACTTGTCTCCATACCCAGCCAGCAGAAGGACTCAGCGGCTCCGGTCAGCGGCGTAGGGCACCGGAGCGCGACGCGAGGGGGGCCTCTCCTGCCGCCGATAAAAGCGATCTTGCAGCAAATCACTAGAGACCACTATTATCGGAAAGCGGCCCACCGGCCAAAGAGGAGGATACCGGGGTTATGACAGCTAGCTGCTTCCATAACAATATTCCTCTTCAAAGTTAAGACGTGTATCGCCGTGCGGCGGTCCGTAAGTGGTTAATAACAAAATGGTTTGTATGGAACTTGTGTTCTCTCAATTTTAGCGGTGCAAGGGTTACACTAAAAAATGAGATTGAATTTCAAACATAGTGGTGGTACTTAGGAATCCTTCTCCCGTATTTCCTCCAAAGGAAATTTTACAGGTGCTAAACGATCTACACTGAGTTCCTATGTGTCTCATCTTCTCCAGCAATTGTGATGAGGAAATACCCTTTATTTGAGAGCTGATCGGTAATAGAGCGCTTTGAACTAGCACCTGGGAACTAGAATGGTATTTATAGTACAGATCCATCAGTGAACAGTTTGCTCCATTGCTCCTGATGGTGCTTGCGGGAAAGCAATGTATTTATAGCCAGATTCTGAGTGTTTCAAGCACAACAGCTCCATGTATCAAGTGCAGCAAAAATTAATTTCAACTGTTGTAAAACTCTAGAGGAGTTTAGGCTGGATAGACACAGGAAGGAAGAGCGCCTCTGCGCCGTGCCAGATATCGGCACGTTGTAGAGAATATATTGTCATTAGCAACCATATTGCAGCTAGCAGTCTAGTGATGACCCAACTTTTCATTGGCTGAAGCTAAGGTTGACCCATACACAGTTTGAATCTCGGCCTGGTTCAGCAGGCACCGGCCCGAGATTCAAACCATTAATGGGCAGGCTGGATGTACCAAGTTGATTGATCAACTTGGGTACCTACCAACCTGTCGGATTCTCTGGTGATTATTGCCGTCTTCCTTGGTTGCAGGAAAGACATTCACACCATGTATGGGCCTGCCTTAGTCTTTGCAGTTCTGGTGGCCCCAGAAAAAAGATGTTGGTAAATGTTCTAGTAATGGTGCCTATTCCAGCGACAGTTCTCTAATCTCTCACTTTGGAGAGGCCCTGGCCCTGGAGCTAAGGATGACCCATACACAGTTCGAATCTCGCACCGGTTCAGCAGGAACCAGCCGAGGTTCAAACCGTTAATGGGCAGGCTGAATGTACCAAGTTGATCCTTCAACTTGGGTACCTACCAACCTGCCCGATTCACTTGCAAATATTGCTGTCTTCCCTGGTTGCAGGAAAGACATTCGCACCATGTATGGGCCTGCCTTAGTCTTTGCAGTTCTGGTGGCCCCAGAAAAAAGATGTTGGTAAATCTTCTAGTAATGGTGCCTATTCCAGCGACAGTTCTCTAATCTCTCACTTTAGAGAGATTTCTACACACTTGTATTGTGTTTCTTGTACGGGAAGTAAAAGGAAATCATCCCAACGGGACAAAGACTGTAAAAAAAAAGCCTGGCAGACTTCACCTTTTAAAACTATATACAATACAGAAAAAAGGGCATTGGAAAGTAACGTTTGAGTTTAACTCGCATAACTATTTCATTATTTACTGCTTTACTTTTTTAGCCTTAAAGTGTTACTTGACCCAGGAGCCTGCGTTCATTATATCTGGTCTCCCACAGAACATGGAAATGCAATTATTTTAGTAAATATAAACTGCTAAATACATTTTCTCAGCAGTTGGAGCAGTCTTGTGACTTCTGTCAGTGTCTGGTTAAAGCTTGTGGGAGGCGTTTTCATTCTACTCGGACTGTCCTATGAGGCTGCATGCCCTCTGACCCTCTGTCTGGACAGTGCCGATCACATGCACTCTCCCAAGAAGAAAAAAAAAATCTCTAGCAATACACACCAAACTGAGCATGTGCAGCTTGCCCACAATACTCTGTCCTATCAGGAGATGGTTTGGGGACAGTGGAAGAAAGGGAGGATCAGAGAAGACAGGCTCAAACAGCCTTTTTTCACAATGCAGAGGATTAACCCCTTGGGTTCCACAGTGAGTAGAACAAGCGTGCTATGCTGCATATACGGTATGATTTTACTGTTGTGGGTTTAGTAACACTTTATGGAGGGACGGATGTCAGTGGTGACATGTCCACTGACATCTGAACTGCTCCGATCCGAAAAAGTGTGACAGAGGAAAAACCTACTATTCATCCATCATTGGATTGGGTGACGACAGACTCTGCGGCCCGCTGTCGTCCGATCTCCCATAGGGGAGAGCGGCGCTCTGACAGGTCCGTCCCTGCGCAGTGTGCAGAGATCGGCCTGTCATCTTCCTGCTTAGCGAGGATCGACGGACCCCTGCTGAGCAAGCAGATGTTCATGGGGCGGATCATCACTGATCCATCCCGTGTGAAAGAGGCCTTAAAGTGATTGCAAGGGTTGTTGTGTTTTTTTATTTTTTTTATTTTTATTTGAGTAACAAATATATCATACTTGCCTCCACTGTGCAGCTTGTTTTGCACAGAGTGGTTTTTTTTTGGGGTCCCCGGCGGTTCTTTTAGCTCCTGCCCACAGATAACCCCCTAGGAGTTGCGGCGCTCTCCCGAGTCCAGCATTCGGCATCCATACCCGCCGAATGTATGACTTTGCCCCGCATCATTGGATTTGATGGACAGCAGAGGGAGCCAAAGGCTGCGCTGGGGGCCCGTGTTCGTGTCACAGAGCAGCAGAATGGGAAGATGTAAAAAAGGCATTTCCCTGATCTGCCTAGCAACATGACCGAGATCTACTGCTCCCTGTCCTTGGGAGCCGTGACCTGTCATGTTCTAGTGAGCCCACCGTCACCCCCCTCCCTCCCCCCACAGTTGAATCCCTCCCTAGGACACAGTTAACACCTTGATCGCCCCTAGTGTTTAACCCCTTCCCTGCCAGTGTCATTTACACAGTAATCTGTGCATTTTTATAGCACTGATCGCTGTATAAATGACAATGGTCCCAAAATAGTGTCAAAAGTGTTCGATATGTCCACCATAATGTCGCAGTCACAATTAAAATCGAAGATCGCCGCCATTACTAATAAAAAATGTATAATAAAAATGCCATAAATGTATCTATTTTGTAGATGCTATAACTTGCGCAAACCAATATACGCTTATTGCGATTTTTTTTTTTCTTTGATTTTCAATTTTTTTTACCAAAAATGTGTAGAAAAATACATATCAGCCTAAGCTTAGAGAATTTTTTTTAATATATTTTTATATATTTATTATAGCAAAATGTAAAAAATATATATATATATATATATATATATATATATATATATATATATATATATATTTTTTTTTTCAAAATTGTCGCTCTATTTTTTTTTTTTTGTTTGTTTTATAGCGCTAGACCACCTCTGTATATCGCAAAACATGAAACCTGTCAAATTTAGTAAAAGTCACCTATAGAGATTTTTTGAGGGTAAAATTTTGACGCCATTCCACGAGTGGGCGCAATTTTGAAGCGTGACATGTTGGGTTCAATTTACTCAGCGTAACATTGTCTTTCACAATATAAAAAAAATTGGACTAAATTTACTGCTGTCTTATTTTTTTTTCTTTAAAAAAGTGAATTTAAAAAAAAAAAAAGTGCGCTTGTAAGACCGCTGTGCAAATACGGTGTGAAAATAAGTATTGCAATGACCGCCATTTTAGTCTCTAGGGTGTTAGGAAAAAACACAATATATAATATTTGGGGGTTCTAAGTAATTTTCTAGCAAGAAAAAAAAAACTGTTTTAAACATGTAAACACCTAAATTCAAAACGAGGCTGGTCCTTACGTGGAAGTCCATGCAAAATCTAAAACCCCTGCATCTATAGACGCCAGGGATTCAACACTAACCTCTCTATCCCTGTAAAGAAAAAAAAAAGAGTAAACGCATCTTTTTTTGGAAGCCGGTCTGACCCGCTCTGACCAGATCCCACGCTGAGCTGTCAGCCGCGGCAGAGTTGGGTGCAGAGAAGACGGAGGACAAGGGAAGCCCCCATAGTAACTCTATGGGTGACGTCACTTCCCATTCATTTCACAGTCGTTGTCATCCATGTCCTCTGCAGAGCTTCCGGCGCTGGAGATCAGGTAAGGGCGGGTCAGATCGGTTTCCAAAAAAGTATGTATACTCATCTTTTTATAGGGATAGAGAGGTTAGTGTTAGATCCCTGGTGTCTATAGATTTTAGATTTTGCATGGACTTCCACTTTAAGCATCTGCAGCACATCATTTCTCAGGGTGGGTTTGCTGATGGTGACGACGGTGCAATATGCCTTTGGGCGGAGGATGTTGGCGTGACCACGCAGAAGGACATTGTGTTGTCACCTTTTATAGGAAAGTGTTTGACAAAATAACTTTCGTGCTCGAATCCAGAAAATAAAATGAAAACTGAATTAGTAAATCTAAATGACTTTTGAAATTGTTTTGACACTAGAAAGCTTATGAGATACTAGTGATTGGGTTTAATTGTCATTTATTAGGGTGACTGTACAGATTATTATAGATTTAGTCATTTATTTTGACTACATTTTCCTTGCAATCAGTGTTTAAGTGATATAGTCCTGGTAATTGGTGACATCACTACTTTCCAATTATAACATTACTATTGAGGTTATCTTTCAGTAAACATTACTTGTGGTTTCTATGGTATCCCCAGCCCTGTCCTTTGTGTTAACTGCGACATTACTTTCATATTAGTCTCTTCTGACATACAGAAAGCCTCACCTTCAATTACCCAAGTTCTCTATTTCTGGGTGTAACAAAGATTACCATTAACCGCTTGCCGACCGCCGCACGCCGATATACGTCGGCACAATGGTGGCGGTGGGCAAATGGGCGTGCCTGTACCTCCCCTTTAATTGGGGGGGTAGCGGGCACGTGTGACCGTGCCTGCGGGACCCACGGACTCTATGTATGCCGGTGATCGTGTCATGGAGCCGCAGTACGGGGAGATGCCTATGTAAACAAGGCATTTCCCGGTTTCCCTGTCATCGGAAGCAGTGATCGCTGTCATGTGAGTGGTAGCCCACCCCCCCCCCCCCCCACAGTTAGAATCACTCCCTAGGACACACTTAACCCCTTGATTGCCCCCTAGTGTTTTAACCCATTCCCTGTCAGTGTTTACACAGTAATCAGTTCATTTTTATATCACCAAGTACTGTATAAATAACAATGGTCCCAAAATAGTGTCAAAAGTGTCTGTGTCCACCATAATGTCGCAGTCACCTCCATTACTAATAAAAAACAAGTAATAATAAAAATGCCATAAATCTATCCCCCTATTTTGTAGACACACTAACTTTTGCGCAAACCAATCAATATGCGCTTATTGCAAATTTTTTATTTTTTTTTTACCAAAAGTATGTAGGAGGATACATATCGACCTAAACTGAGGAAAAAATTAGCCATAGATGTCAGACTCTCAGAGTTTGTCAGGTTGTTGAGAGTGGGGCTGGGTGGTGCACCAATGCCCTCCAGTCGCAGCCAAATGCCAGACCCGCATCTGCTATGGCTGGGTGGGGTTGGGCGGTGCACTCATTGGAACTTCTGTTTAGGGGAGTATTCACCCAGGGACAAATACCTTGCTTGCAGACTGCTTTTGCTCTGGGTATTTGTCCCTGGGTGCATACTGCCCTAAACGTACATACTGCTAGGCATACTGCCCAGCCCCGTCGAGCTACAGTAGCGGTCAGAATCTTATGCCCCGTATTCACGATCGAACTTTCCGACGGGAAATCTTGGATGTGAGCTTGTTGGCTAAAAGCCCGAATGTGTGTACTCTCCATCGAACATTTGTTATCAGACTTTCCGACAACAAATGTTGGCTAGCAGGTTCTCAAATTTTCCGCCAACAAAACTTTGTTGACGGACTTTCCGATCGCGTGTACGCAAGTCCTTCGCACAAAAGCTCACGCATGCTCGGAATCAAGTATGAGCCGGAAGCGCTCGGTCTTGTAAACTTTGTAATGGAGATATCACATGACTATTGAACGGCACAGGTCGGCACAGTGGTATAGTGGTTAGCACTCTCACCTAGCAGTAAAAAGGGTCACTGGTTCGTATCCCAACCATGACACTACCTGCCTGGAGTTTGCACCTTCTCCCTGTGCCTGCGTGGGTTTCCTCCGGGTACGCCGGTTTCCTCCCACACTCCAAAGACATGCAGGTAGGTTAATTGGCTCCTGTCCAAACGGCCCTAGTATATGAATGGGGACCTTGGATTGTGGGCTCCTTGAGGGTAGGGATTGATGTGAGTGTGCAATGTACAGGGATAGGGACAATTGTAAAAACTCACTCAGGTTGAACTGGATGGACGGTGTCTTTATTCAACCTTACTAACTATGTAACTATGAACTTCCTTTTTATCGGCTTGCCGTATGTCTTGTAAGTCACTACGTTCGTAATTGTTGGCCAACATTTGTGTGACCGTGTGTATGCAAGACAAGTTTGAGCCAACAACCTTCGAACAAAAATCCACGGTTTTGTTGTCGGAAAAGTCTGATCGTGTGTAGGGGGCATTAGCGTTTGATAGGCTTCAAGCAGCTGGGCTGGAAAGTGCCCTCCAGCCACAGCCTCATGCACTGGAGCACAAACATCCAGTGTGCAGGAAGCCTATAAGGCAGTTTGAATGGTATTCCTCCTCTGAGGGGTGGCGGCTCGTGGACAATTACGACTGAGTGGTCACTGGCTTAGCAGAAGCAAGTACATGTTTGTCAGAATTAAGAATATATTTATGAGAATTTTTAGTTCTGGTTCCGAAAATGTATCCCCTTGCAGGTTTATCATGCTTGGAACTATTTCCATTTATGAAAAAGAAATGTGATGAACAATCACAAGATTAATACAGGATGCTTTTGTTTCTTTTAGTGAGCCGTCGGTTTTTGTGAATAATAATTGGCCACCACGTGGGCTGGGACTCCTTTTGCTAATGCTGGGGCTTGTTTCACTAATGGGACTCCTCCACAGTATTTTCTTTTTTTTTTTTTTATGATGCTGGATTCATGCAAACATTTGACAAAAGACCACTTATAACACTGAAAAGTTTCTTTACAATTGCCAGCAATTTATTTTACAAATCAATAAGAAACAGCTTTTAAAATAGGTGATATTTTGTCCTAGATAAGATTATTGAGTCCCGGACGTTTTGTGTCAAGGTTCACATATCTTGCTGTCATGGACACTGATAAGGACTCATTCTGACCTTACAATGTGTTTATTAAGTCTTCTAAGATTTTTTTTTTTACCTAGAGGTGTTGACCAGAGCACTAATGTGAATAAAATGAGTGAGTAAGGTGCTTAACTATATGCTCTACAATATGCTAGATGTAAGCTCTAACGAGCAGGGCCCTCCTGTATTGATTTGTATTGTAAGTGTACTGTCTGCCCACATGTTGTAAGGCGCAAACTGTTGGCGCTATAAAAATCCTGTGTAATAATAATAATATAATCAATGTGTAGAAAAACGATGGTGTTGTAGACAAAAATGATCGTGTATGCATTTAGAGCTGCACGATCCTGGCTAAAATGAAAATTGCTAATTTTTTTCTTAGAAGATGAATCACGATTCTTGTGGCCTAACATCATCTTTCACATTAAAACAAAAAATAAAATTGGGCTAACTTTACTGTTTTTTTTTTTAATTCATAGAAGTCAATTTTTTTCCCAAAAAATTGCATTTGAAAGACTGCTGGGCAAATACCGTGTGACATAAAGTATTGCAGCAATTGACATTTTATTCTCTAGGGTCTCTGCTAAAATATATATAATGCTTCAAGGGTTCCAAGTAATTTTCTAGCAAAAAATATTGATTTTAATTTAGAGGAGTTCCCCTTAAAAAAAAATCTAAAAGTCAGCAGCTACAAATACTACAGCTGCTGACTTTTAATAATCGGACACTTGCCTGTCCCAGGGTCCAGCGATGCGGGTGAGCGAAGCCCAGCTCATTCCCCCCTCTGCTCGGCGGCGCCGGCATTCTAACTGTGGGCACCCGGCCGTGGCTTCAGAGCCGGGCACCCACTGCGCATACACGAGCGGCACCGTGATTGGCCGTGCAGTCATCTGGGACCTGTCGCGTGTCCAAGATGACCGACAGGAGCTGAGCCCTTCCTGCGCCAAGGGGGAAGTGATGTCACCAGCCCAGGCACTGAAGGAGGCAGACTACGAGGGACCCCCTAGCAACAGGCATTTAGAGGTGAGTTAAAAACAAAAAAAATTCTAAATGTGTTGTTTTTTTTTTTTTTTAGGAATTTTAATGATTTCTTTTATTTTTTTTTCTGTGGAACACCACTTTAAAGTGGTTGTAAACCCTTACAACCAACTTTGACCTACAGGTAAGCCTAAATTGAGGCTTACCTGTAGGTCCAAGAAATATCCCTTAAACCTGTACGGTTTAGGAGATATTTACCCGAAGACGGGCACCGCTGTCTACAGTGCATGTGCCGTAGACAGCGGCACGCAGGCGCACTGGGCAGGCCTCAGATCACGGCGATATGCCGCGAGTGTCGGTTCCCATGCGCATGCGCGGGAGTGACATCATCGCTGCTTCGGCGAATCAGCGCTGGAGCAGCGAGACCCAGGAAGTCACTCCGGGATACATGGCAGCAGTGGACATGAAGGCGGAGGACCGCTTTGGGGGCTTCGTTCTCAGGTAAGTTATTCATAATGAGCTAGTATGCTATGCTATACTAGCTCATTATGCCTTTGCCTTACAGGGTGTGTTATTTTTTTGTTTTTTTGGGGGTTTTTTTAACCTTTACTTCCTCTTTAAGATAGAAGTGTCAGAAGAAGATGTAGACTTTAAGTCAGTGATTCTCAACCAGGGTTCCCCCAGAGTTTGCTAGGGGTTCCTTCAGCATTGGGCCATTTCTGCCTCTAGGATAAGTTCCCACCGACACCATTGATCTTTTTAGCTGTCTGTAAGGGGGTAATTCTTCCCAATGACAAAACACATACGTAAATCGTGTGCGCAAATGTAAACAGTGTTCAAACCAAACCACATGTGAGGCATCGTCACGATCATCAGAGTGAGAGTAATAATTGTGCTAGAAAAAGACCTCTAACGCTAACTTGGTAACTGTTAAATGTTTTTAAAACATCGCCTATGGAGATTTTTAGGTACTGTAGTTTGTCGCCATTCCACGAATGTGCGCAATTTCAAAGAATGACATGTTTGGTATCTATCTACTCTGCATAACATCATATTTTACACTATGCAAAAAAGTGTGCTAACTTTAGTGTTTTTTTTTTTTTTTATATTTGTGAAAGTGTCTCTCTTTTTTTTTTTTTTTTAACACAAAAAAACAAAACCATGAATTTTAAAGACCACTGCGCAAATACCGTGTGGCATAAAATATTGCAACAATCACCATTTTCTCTAAGGTCTTTGGTCTATATAATTGGGGGTTATAAGTAATTTTCTAGCAAAAAATACGGATTTTAACTTGTAAGCAACAAATGTCAGAAATAGGCTTGGGCGTGAAAGGGTGATCACATGACTGGTGATACAGCATGCATTCAACACAAGATACTTTGGGGCCCTTCTGCAGAATCTGATTGGAGCTTTGTAATGCTCTGGTTGCAGAGGATACAGAGAACTGGATACCATTAGTGATATACCGATTTAGTTTCACATGGAGCCGTAAATCGCCCATTGGCACCAAATCTTATATTGTTGAACCACAATTTTTGCTTATGTATGACTGATATCAAATAATAAACTCCGGAGACACTAACCAAGTTTGTCTGTCTACTCTCCGAGCTGTGAAATGAATCACATATTTTTTTCTTTTTTCCTAATTAGCAACACATCTGCTGCATTATATTAATCAAACCTCTTCCATATTGTGTTTATTTTACAGAGCAAATCATCTAGGAAAGGCTTTATTCGAACGCGGTGGTGTATTACAGACTGGTACGTTGTGTAAGATCTATGGCACACAGATATTGTCATAAAACAAAGGCATTTTTATGATTGAGAACCTGCCTTAGTTCTGAACATTTCAAATCAAAGCAAGATCTTGCGGATGAATAGTTCAAGGAAGGTAACCAGTATTACAGGAAATGTGGCGTTTAATTAAATCCCCGTTAATCATATCTTTACACAGTCACAATTTTTCTTTCTAGAAAGAAAAAAAAGATAGTCATATGTTTCAAAATTATTCTTCCCTGTCAAGGTAAACAAGAAGCTTTGTGTGCTTCCTGGAAGATGGCAATTTTCAGTATGTAGGGTTCAAAGTGCTTTTATTGGCCTAAAGTAATGTCATAGGCTTAACAGACTGACATTTAGGCCGTCAGGAGCAGAGGGTCGGCTGGTGGCGGGTTTTTTTGTCGGGGGGGCAGCAAACAATCTGTAGCTGATGTGGCCATCTTTCAGCATGGTGGGCTTGGGGAAAGCTGCTTCGTTGTCCTCTCCTGGAGCAGCTTCCGCGGTGCGTCTCCTCTACGCTCCTACCGGCACTAGGTGTCCAGTAGGATCACCTGACATTTTGGCCAATGTGAAAACCTCTTTCATACCTGCTTCCCGATTTGGCTGGGAGGAGGATCAGTGTTGCAACAGTGAATATTCATTAGTTGCATCACACCTGGGTGGGCTCTGGACGCATCCTCTGCAACCCGAGCCCATTCTATTTTGAAGCCTATTGGAGCCTCTGGCGCTTCACTAATTAGGTGCTTAAAAAAACAAAAACCTGGCCGCTGTAATTTATGCATCCGGTGCCCTGAAAGGGGCCGGACACATGAATAGGGGGCAGCCGCTGCGGCAGTGGATAGATTCATGCTATGCATAAATCTATCAACTTCATATAGGGGAAGGCAAGGAGAGATGGGGCGGTGCCCCTAATGGACGGACCGCCACTGGTCAGGAGGTAACTGCCTGACAGTGTACCTGGGGGGTTTTAGGTGGATGGAGAAGTCAAATGATTACAGGCTCATTGAAAAATATCAGATTTAATTAGGGCCCATTCTCACTGATGTTTTAACACTTGCTAACATGCTTTGCAATAGGATAGCACATTGATTTCAGTTGACCAGAATGCATAAAAAATTAACCTGCAGAAATGTTTGCAACATAACTTACCACAGAGCTTTGGCGGTTGTTAAGAACACCAACCCCTACAGGCGTTTCCGCACTTGACCAGTGAGGATGGGCCCTTAGGCCTATATCAGCCATGAAGGGACTATAAAGGGACCACAGGCTGTATTTCAAATGCTTTGTGTGACACTTTCAAACTTTAGGTAGAAAATCTCTGATTAAAAATGGTTGCTTCCAGATAAAAAAATTTTTATTTTATTTTCAATATATTTTATTATTTTCAAAAGATGTGACATTCCATTTGCATAAACAACGCAAATTATAAATTGTGAGTGTGGATAAGTTTTATTTGCAAAATTTAAGATCCAAAGAAGTTTAAAGAGCTTGTAAACCCCATTCATGAAATTTGACCTAGGAACATATATCTGCAGCGTTTTGCTTATCTGTCTCCAAAGCTCGAAGTGCTGTTTCTTTCTGCTGCTTCGTTCCTCTGTTATCAGCAGAGTCACTTATGACAGAGTCACTGCTCCAACACACGAAATAACAGCAACTGAAAATTTGTCTCGGGGAGGGAGCTTAGAGGTAGATAAGCATGGAGCTTGTCTATTCAGACTAGAGCTCTGCATGTCCCTTTGGTTCTCTGCCTAGGTGGGGGGGGGGGGGGGGGGTTGTGTGCCTTTCCTCCAATCACTTCCACAGTGTAAGCAAAGACTCTCCACCCGCCCCTATGTACTGCTGGAAGAGGAAGAAAGTTTTCTAATACGTGCACTTTTCAAAGAGTGTAGAAAGGGAAAGACAGCAGATAAACAAGTAAAACTTATGTTGGGAGATTTGTTTCATCCCTGTGTATCATCTGAGGCGGTTCTTTTCACTGGGTGTACGTTAGTTTACAGCCACTTTAACTGCTTATCAGTTTCAAGGCACATTATGGGGGTTATTTATGAAAGGCAAATCCACTTTGTACTACAAGTGCACTTGGAAGTGCAGTCGCTCTCAATCTAAGGGGTAGATCTGAAATGAGGGGAATCTCTGCTGATTTTATCATCTAATCATGTGCAAGCAAAAATCTGTGTTTTTTTTTTTTTTTTTTTTTTTTTTTTTTTTTTTACCTTGCATGTCCCCCTCAGATCTACAGCAACTTTACTTCCAAGTGCACTTGCAGTGCAAAGCAGATTTTCCTTTAGTAAAAAAAACCCATTATGTCTATACAGAACAAGGGCAAGTTATTGATCAGCAATATTTATTGGGTTAAGACCTCTAGATAGAAACTAAATATCGGAGGACACTGGGTTAGCATTGAAAAATAAACCAAAATGACAGCACAATAACATTATTTCTATTAACCTTTGTGTGGTGTGATTGAACTAGGAGTAGCATTGTTTTTTTAGCATTGTATGAAAAACTACATCTGTGACTCTTACCTTTTAAATTACCAGTACAGCCGCATAGAAGTAATTTACACTTTATATTGGCAGTAACTTCCTGTGAATTTTCTAAACATGGTAAACAGATCATGCTTATATTCTGATTACATTCTCATTTATGCACCTTTAGATTCCCAGAATATTGAAGTGTCTAATAGAGGACAATGTCAAACAGCAGATTCAGTTTTGAACTGCAATTCAGTGTTATGCCTTTAAATTTAACATCAGACTCAAGGTGCATAAATCATCCTTAGACATGGGTCTCAAACTGGTGGCCTTCCAGCTGTTGCAGAACTACAATTCCCATGAGGCATTGCAAGGCTGACAGTTACAAGCATGACTCCCATAGGCCGAGGCATGATGGGACTTTAGTTCTGCAACAGGTGGAGGGCCGCCAGTTTGAGACCCCTGATCTAAGAGTTCAGAAACTGTTAATCAGCCTTTCTCAAAAACTTTATCCCAGAGGAACCCTTGCAATTTTCAAGTCTTGGAGAACCTCTGCTAACAGCAATTCATTGGAGGTTAGTGGAACAAAGAACCCTTACATTGGTTACTAGTAGTAAGAATGCCTCCTCTTACAGTGGTGGTCAGAAACCCACATTTACAGGTAGCTAAAAAGATTGGGTTTATGCCACTGGTTCTGCCAATAGGCGTTGACCCCAGAACTATGCATCAATTCATTGGGGGGGTCAAGGAAACGTAGTTGAGAAAGGCTGGTCTAAATATTTACTTTATCTAATTTACTGACATTGTATTCCTCAACTCTGAGAGTGAATTCTTGATATGTTACACTACAGAGTGTATTGGCTGCTATCATTTCATTATTAACAGTTGCCTTCTCCCCTCCTATACAGTGCCTTTGATTTGGTGAACATTCATCTTTTTCACGATGCTTCCAATTTAATTGCTTGGGAATCTAGCCCATCCACCTACTCAGGAATACGGCAGAAGGCTCTAAGTTATGTTTTAAATAGGTATGTAAGGTGGTCATTTTATACACTTCTTGTTTTGTTTATTTGCTTGGCTTCCTTACAAAATGTTTAATTTCTGATGGATTAAACTGATTTGTAGACAACCTACAAAATGTTGTAGGATCTCCTAATCTTCCTCTGGATACCATAGTCATGCTGCTAACCGACCCATATAACTTCTTTCATAGAGAAGCTTAGTCCATCAATGGTCTTACCTAGCATGGTTTAGGTCAGGGGTGCCCAACCTTTTGAAGAGCGAGGGCCACTTAAGCGACTTAGTAACCAGTCGTGGGCCACAATGAGTAGATGACAGTTCTGTGTCCAATCTGTGTATGAAAAGCGGACACAGACACAGCCCACTCTACTCTATGGGCCCTCTCATCTGATCAAATGGAAGAGAACGGAGCCACTTTCTGTTTTTTTTTTTTTTTTTTTTTTTTTTTTAGCAGATCGGATTGGAAGGAGGCAGGTGTAAACCGACACAAGTGTGTTTACATCTGCCGCTCCATAGAGGTGAATGGAGGGTCCGATTGGGTCAGCCAGATCACGTTAAAGGGGCCTAAGGTTACTTTTACACTGATGATCTGCGGTCTACCCACACCTGTGGCTTTCCTGCAGGTTAGCTGTACTTTGCCATAGAATTCTATCATATCCTGCAGGTATGATGCACTTTCTGAAAGTGCACCAGACCCACAGGTAAAACCAGAAGTCTATGGCTCAGTGCAGGTAAGCCGCAGGTACACTGCGCTTCACCTGCAGATCAGTTTAAAAGAAGCCCAGTAACCACTGCAGAAGAGATATGTCTATGTATACACTGATTTTAGTAATAAACTTGCTGTCCCAGGCAGAGTGCATTTGGTATCACTCCACCTATGACAGGAACTGGTGCTATACAGTAAGCATTGGCTTATGCGGCTCTGCTCTGCAGCTGCTTGCTTCCTCTACCGCTGGCTTCATTCACAACACTGATGCTCTGGCATGGCGGGTAGACAACCTGCAATCTTGGCTTGCCAACCTGTCATCCCAGAGCAGGAGGTCGCGGGCCACATCAGAGGGCTCCGCGGGCCACATCAGAGGGTTCCGCGGGCCACTGATTGGGCACCGCTGGTTTAGGTGCACTGGGAGCCCGAACTGGGACATCAACATGATCTGCTCCAGACCTTTGCATGGGATGTAAGCCATTTTTATAATTAAGTAGTAGCATGTATAATATGGTGTCTCCCCACTCTAACTTCCTGTTCATTTGGGCCCCCAGGAGCCCTTTGGTTATTTGCCTACATATACTTATCTGTATGTCAGGGGTTGTGATTAGGTAGGTTCAGGGTACTATTTAGAACATGCTTTTATTACGTGATATTCAGCCCTGTACTTACTGTATTCATATCTGCCATATTTATCACAGTGGCTTTCACATGTCCCCACATGTTAAATTCATGCCTATTTCCTTTTTGTAGAGTGCTAACATTTTGGTGGACACTATACATCGCATGCGTCTTTGCGACTTGTTGCTTTCGGAGATGCATGTGTTTTGGTGTCCTCCATACAAATATTTTTATTCACTTTTATATGTATTTTTTTTTTTTTGGCGTCATTTTTTTAAATGTGGTTACGTTTGCTTTTCTCATATGTATTTGTATTGTCGTTCAGAATGTTTTTAGATTTTCTTATCAAGATAAGGGGAGAGCTGATCACACCACCCTACACCTGTGTGGGGTGGGAGTATCCTCTACTTAGGGCTTCGGAAGGTCAGTCTTCCTTTGGGTTTTGAAGAAACTCAATGTATGTGTGAAACGTCGTCAACCCCTTGGTCCGTTGTGTTGGTGTGCAGCTAATTTTTCTCACTTGATCTACATGATCTGCAAATGCTCGACTATATAATATATCATTTGCTATAACACCTCATTTTGTATATATTCCGTATTCCCTTGAATGAATGAATGAATGAATGAAATACTTATATAGCGCACAATGCGAACTGAATCGCCTCTAGGCGCTGTGGCGAGCTTTGATCATCTGCTAAAAGAGGAAGGTCTTGAGTCTTTTCCTAAAAGCCAGGTGATTTTCTTCCAGGCGGATGTTGATTGGTAGAGCATTCCATAGCAGAGGCCCTTGGACAGCGAATCTCCGATCACCCTTGGATTTATACCGGGCTTTGGGCACGAGGAGGAGGTTTTTGTTGGCTGATCGAAGACTGCGGTTTGGTGTGTAATGATTTATTTTCTCCATTAGGTATTGCGGAGCTTCTCTATGCACGCATTTGTGGGTGAGGCAAAGGGTCTTGAACGTGATCCGATTTTTTACGGTTAGCCAATGTAGGCTCCTCAGCGAAGGAGAGATGGATTCCCAGGGTTTTTTTCCTGTTATCAGCCTTGCCGCCGTGTTTTGGATCAGTTGTAATCGCGCAAGTTGATATTGTGGTAATCCTATGTAAAGCGAGTTTGCGTAGTCCAGTCCTGAATTAATGATTGTTCCAACTACCACTGCTTTGTCATTCTTTGGGATAAAAGGGATGAGTCTGCGAAGCATGCGCAGTAGATGGTGAGATCGACTGACTACAGATCCTATTTGCGCATCCATTGACATTTGTGCGTCTAAAATAACCCCGAGACTCTTCGCTTTGGTCTTTGGGGAGATAGTCTGCCCAAAGACAGTTGGTGGAGACCAGGAGGTTTTGGTTGCGGGCTTATGATTTGGGTGTAAGATAAGAAGCTCTGTCTTTGATTGGTTCAGCTGGAGGGAGTTGGTGGTCATCCAGTCCTCTATTGATTTGAGGCAGTTTTCAAGTTGTTGTTGGTGATCTTTTTTTCCATTGATCCGGAAATAAAGTTGCGTGTCGTCAGCGTAAGAGTGGAAGCAGAGATCTGAGCATCTGATGATTTGAAGGAGTGGGCGAATGTAAATGTTGAAGAGAACGGATGACAACGGAGAGCCTTGAGGGACTCCACAGGTGACTGCCCGAGTTTCGGAGAGGAATTTTCCTAGTTTCACTGTCTGTGACCGATTTCCTAGGAAGGACGCGAACCAATGGAGATCTATGTCTTGGACTCCGGCTACTTCTGTGAGGCGGACGAGTAGAGTATTGTGATCTACTGTATCAAACGCTGCACTTAGGTCTAGCAGTACGAGGAGACACGGCTCTCCGTCATCTGCTGCTTCGAGGGCGTCATCCCAAATCTTGAGGAGAGCTGTTTCTGTTCCATGACCCGGGCGGAAGCCTGATTGCAGCGGGTCCAGGAGTTTGTGAGTATCCAGGTGAAGTTGTAGCTGATGTACTACAGCTTTCTCCATGATCTTGGAAATGGTGTTGAGGCTTGTAATCGGCCTACGGTTGTTTGGATCCTGAGGGTCCAGGTTTGGTTTCTTGAGTAGAGGTTTGACGATGCCTTGTTTGAGGATGCTGGGAACAATCCCTTCGTGGAATGATCGGTTTATGAGGTGGGTTATGGTTGGAGCCACGATGTCGGAGCATTCTTTCAGTAGTTTTGTGGGGATGATGTCAATAGGTGAGGTACTGTCACGCAGTTTATTAATGATGTTTTTTGCGGTGTCTACGGTAATTGGGGATAGTGAAAATTTTGGCGGTTGCGGTATGTTGGTGCGGACATCCTCTTTATGTATTTGCTGGCTGAGGTTGGATGTTTTCTTCTGACAAATTGTTTCCCTGATGGTTTTGACTTTATCGATGAAAAAATCCGACAGTTTGTCACAGTAATCCTGGGATTTGCTTTCTGGGGGTTCTAGGCACACCGGATTCATTGATTGATTAACCAGTTTAAACAGTTCCCGTGGTTGGTTTGCGGCCGTTGAGATTGTATATGAGAAGTGGTCCTTTTTGGCTTTGAAGATTGCTTTCCGATAATTCTCTGTCAGACCTTTGTAGTTAAATAGGTTTTCCTCGGTGGGATTTCTTCTCCATGTTCTTTCCGCTCTTCTGCGTTCTTGCTTTAGTATGGAGAGGGAGCTATTAAACCATCCAGCATTTTTCTTCCTGATGAGAGCCCTGCGTTTTGGTGCTACCGAGTCTGCTGTTTGCAGTAATGCCTTGTTCAGGGAGTTGAGTGTTTCCTCCGTAGAGTGGTTTAAGGTTATTGTAGATATTTTTTTGGACAGAGTGGTTTTGAAGGCTTCGGAGTACAGTTTTTTATGCGATCTGGTCCAGTGCGTTGTTACAGGTTTCCGTTTTGCGTTGGTGATGTTGGTAGCGATTTTGAATTTGATGGCGTGGTGATCCGTCCATGGCAGTTATGTTGTCGAGTATGTTGACGTCGATGTTCTGTTTGAAAATGAGGTCCAGGGTGTGTCCTGACCCATGCGTGGGAGTCTTTATCAGTTGCTGTAGACCCAGTTCTTCTAGTTGATTGATGCAGGCAGTCGCGGTGGGGTCTTTAGGCTCGTTTGCCCAAAGGTTGAAATTTCCGAGTGCCAGGAAATTTTTGAATTTTAGGGTGTGCATTGCAAAGGATTCCGTGAGGGGTGAAAGAAGATTGGACTTTGGTCCCGGTGGTCTGTAGCACAGTAGAATATGAGTGGTGTCATGGGGTGTTGGTTGAAAATGTAGCGTCAGGGTTTCCATAAAAGACACTGGGTTCTGAGATGATGGTTTAGTGAGATCAAGGTGACCTTTAAAGATCACTGCTAGGCCTCCTCCTTTTTTCCCTATCCGGTGTTCGGTTATGATCCTGTAGTTTTCCGGCACCAATTCGGTGAGGATGGTGTTGCAGTCAGAGGTTAACCAGCTTTCGGTGATGAAGAGGCAGTCTACATTGTTCTCGATGATGAAGTCGTGTACTTCCAGTCTATGTTTGACTGCAGACCTGGCGTTAATCAAGGCGCAATCTAATTGTAGTGGTCGAGTAGATGTCTTCCTGTGGTTGGGAGCTGGTTGTCGTCCGGTATTCCCTTGGATCAGAAAGGTAAGAAAAACGTGATTTGTAATATTATAAATGTTCTTAAAGTAACCCCTTACTCTTACCACCCTGGTCATTTTACACCTCTAATGAATAATTTCAGTATTTTTAGCCTCTCTTAACCACTTAAGGACCGCCTCACACCGATATACGTTGGCAGAATGGCATGGCTGGGCACAATCACGTACCGGTACTGTGCTCCGTGGCCGCGGGACCAGCGGACCCGATCGCCGCTGGTGTCCCACGATCAGGTCGCAGAGCTGAAGAACAAGGAGAGGCCTGTGTAAACAAACCTCTCCCCGTGCTTCCCTGTGTGGCTGTCACCAATCGTCTGTTCCCTTTTATAGGGAATGACGATCAGTGACGTCACATGCCAGGCCACGCCCCCCTACAATAAAAAACCACATAACGTCATACATAACACTACACTGCCCCCTAGTGTTTAACTCCTTCACTGCCAGTGTCATTTACACAGGAATCAATGCATTTAAATAGCATTGATTGCTGTATAAATGACAATGGTCCCAAAAATGTGTCATATAGTGTAAAAGGGATAGAGCCCCTGTAAGGGTTTTATTGCTTTTGTCTATTGTGAAGATTTCTCTTTGCTTCCTGTCGGAACAGAGGGTAATGGTAATGCTCTCGAACTAGAGGCGATTCAGTTCAAATTGTGCGCTATACAAGTATTTATTTCATTCATTCTTTCCTTCAGAAAAGCAAATAAGGATTGTTTTTAGTGCGGTCTGTGCCTTTCAGTCCCAGTGATGCCCACACCTCCCATTTCTTCTATGGGCATCAGAAGGCCTGGGAAATTAGGAAACCCCCCCCCCAATGTGGCCTCATCATTGTCGTGGTGCCCAGAGCAGCTGCCTCATACTTCCCAACTATCCCAGCTTAAATTCCCTTATCCCTTGAAGTTTTAGTCCTGTGCTAAGTCCTGATATCTCAGTGTAAAGTTCTGACCAGCTCTTTGCCCTACATGCCCTTTTGCCATGCACAGATGACTCGCCTGCAGACCTTGTGTTTACATGTTAATAACATTGATATTTAAATAGTGGCGGCATTGATATGTAAATAGAGGCGGCATTCAATATGTATATTATGTCCCCCTGAGGTCATATCTACCATCACTTCTGCTGAATGCTGCCCACTGGGGAGGTAAAGGTGCATGCTTGAAAGTCCTGCCCACAACTATAGTCATTAAGCCCAACATCAGTCTGTTCTGCAAAGGTAAGCAAATTGGAGGTGAATTTTGGTGCATGTGAATACACACATCACAGCCGATGCATAAGGGTGTCAATAACAATGGCACTGCTGTGTATCTGCTAAAATACCACACGTTTATGGTGTCAGTGTTCTGCCTCCTAACTAATCCCACCCCCCCACCACTATTATTGATCCCATCAACCCACCCAGCATTGCCACTGATTCCGGGAGTCCTAGGAGTTTTCTGTGTATTGATGGGTCCCCCATCCTCCCCAGACCATGGTGTGCAGGCAGTGAGGAGATGTGCTGTAACCTTTAGCAACCAATCGGTGAGCAGTAATGCTGTGCACTAACCTCTTGCAACCAATCATTGGGCGGTAAGGATATGCAGTATCCTCTGGGAACCAATCAGTGAGCAGTAATAATGTGCAGTAACCTCTATTAACCAATTAGTGAGTGGCATAGTTGTCCAGTAACCTCTAGCAAGCAATCAGTGAGCAGTATTGATGTACAGTAATCTCTAGCAACAAGCAGAATTCATGTGCTGTAACCTCTAGAAAATGGTGAGCCATAATGTGTGTGTCGTAATGATACACTGTAACCTCTGGCAACCAATCGCAATTGCTGTCTGATCTGATTCTTAGAACTGATTTTGAGTCTAGCTGCTATTTATTGTATGTCTCAAAGCATGTGGAGAGTAGGGATGAGCTCAGGCGTGTTCGCATGGTCCACGTGCTGAGCCTGCCAGGAAGTCGGCGCAGCACTACGCTAATCACAGGCAGTTGAGACATTGCCCGATCTCTTCAGCCGCACATCAGGGCAATGTCTCACTGCCTGTGATTAGCGTAGCGCTGCGCCGACTTCCTGGCGGGCTCAGCGCGTGGACCATGCGAACACGCCTGAGCTCATCCCTAGTGGAAAGCGAAATTGCATGGAGGAGGGGGCCCAAGAAAAATGTTTGCCCAGGGTCCAGTCAATATTAAAGATGGCCCTGGGTGTAGTACCAATAATTCGGAGACTCTCAGTTGCTTGTCCTTTTTTACAAATTAGATCAGTTTACCTCATTGCATTTTCAAGCTTTTCTGTCAAAAACATTTATCTGTTCATTCCCCAGGTGTATGATGAAGCACTTACATTGAACAGAACTGTTATCTACAGTCTTGGGTGGATTTTTTCTTTTTTATTTATTTATTTTTTTTTAACAGAAGTCGAGACAACAGTTTAAAATCGTCTAAATCAGGTGGAAATTTGTCAGGCAAACCATGACTGCATCCTAGCAGATTCAGTCCCTTGTATTCAGGCAGCCATAGCACCTAAATAAAATGCCCGGCAATGGAAATTCCTCCATCCACGTTGTTAAGGTGAATCAGGGAATTGGCTGGTTTTGTGTTATTCAGTCCACACACTGAGCGAGAGAAATGCCGGCCATATACGGCTGCCTCCATAATTAGGCTAGCCATACAAGTTTGGATCTTTCTCGTGCACTTGATTGCCCAATCCACGCTACATAACATGGCTGTCGGAATCCACAGCACCATCTGATTTATTCAGACAGCTGCAGCACTTGCAGTTCTCTGAATTCCCAAACCTTGGCAGCAGGGCCACCCGTAGCTCCGATTTCGGCCTATATAGCCGGAATCATCCAAAATTCAAGCAGTCTATGATCAGATTTTAGAATCCGCTAGATTGGGTATATGTATGTGAACGTGATTATTTGTGAATATTGTGTGATTAAAAACTTGGAACAACTTGGGTGGTGGGTAGTCATTGGTACAGGAAGTGGTAGGGAAAAAAAAACTTGACAGTGATTATCCTTCCACATGCTATCCCTTTACTATCTATATATCTATATATCTATATATCTATATATATATAGATATATATATATATATATATATATATATATATTTTAAAAGTGTGTAAAAGTGAACTTCAGCGATCAGAAATAAAAAAAATGAATAATCCAATATTAGTAAAAATTAAAAGCGGCCTTTGTTACAATACTTGCTTTCACACCAGAGCTTCCTCCCACCACACACGTTGGTTCTTTTCTGCCACTAGAGGTCCTCGGTCTCTCAGGATAAAACTACCTGCCCCATTTAGCCTACTTCTACAAAACCCTGGAGGTCATGGACCCACCATCATCCGATAAGGAAAGGGGAGGTGTTTTTATATTTTTTGTTTTGTTTTTTAAAACGGACACAATCGCCTATTATCTCTAGACTGCAGCGTTAAATCATTGTTGTAGGTTGCAAATAATGGTCAAAATGTTGTGAAATGCTTTGAAAGTTAGGCTGATCATCATTCAAGATAGATCACTTGTAAACCTCTTCCTTCATTTGAAAGCTATTTAAAGTGTGCGCATATATATATATATATATATATATATATATATATATATATATATATATATATATATATATATAGATATATATAGATATATATATATATATATATATATATAGATATATATAGATATATATATAGATATATATATATATATATATATATATATATATATATATAGATATATATATATATATAGATATCTCTATATATATATATCTCTATATATATATATCTCTATATATATATATATATATATATATATATATATATCTATATATATATATCATTTTTTTTTTTTTTTTTTTTTTTTTGTGCAATATAATCGAGGGAAAGCTTGTGACTTGGGCAAGCTGCAGAGGTTATATTCACTCATCCTAAATGTTGTGGACAATAACAGAGACAAATGTCTTTTCTCATTCTGCTGTGCCTTTGTCATTATTTGTGCTGTGTTATACACAGGGTCTTCGACAATGGCTGATTATCCCATTCACCCCATGCATGCCACTCTGACTCTGCAGTTTTTCAGAGTATTTGTTTAATACAAAAGTCGCCTGTTGAACACGGCTACTTTTTTTTTTTTTTTACTTTTTTTTTCTTTTTTTTTTTTTTCTCTGCCCCTGTGAAATATGACATGTAAGGGTGGGGCCTAATATAGCAATTATTATAGATGATCCCAGTTTACCTCCCTGCATTAATAGGATTTGTGTGCCCATAGAGGGTAGAAATCAAGGTAAACCAGCCCCCCCCCCCCCCCCGGTTTTGATTGTTGTAATGTTATTAATGCAAGGCACGCGAGCTGCATCTTTTTACAAGTAACTCATTCATGCTTATTCATTAATGCATTGCAAAAAAAAATTAAAAAATGTTAAGTGCTATATACAGTAGCAACCAGTAAATCGACAATTTATTGAATTCAGATCAGAAAATAGATCAATTCTTGCTGCTAGAGGTCGCTGTACTTTGCACTTGTGCAAAGGCATATTTGATATGACAAAATACAACATATAAAAATCCTTCTTTTGGTGATGCAGTAAATCTGATAAGTTGCTAGATGATTCCTGCTCTTTCATTGACTTAATCCTGTTTGTAATTAAACCATGTAACATAAGAAATATTACGCGTCTTACTGTAAGATAAAGCACTTTTGCAGTTTCCTTGGACCCCCCTGAAATGTAAAATATACCTGACCTGCATTCTTGGAATAGTGGTCATTTAATGGTCCTAAAACTTTACTGTGACCTGAAAACATAGTGTCAAGCTTTTGCAAACATCCCTGTCTTTGTTAAATAGCAGTTGCTCTTTTAACTATCCTATTTCCTTTGTCTTTCCATTATTGTCATACTACTGTAAAGCACTCATTTACAAACAGTAGAACCCAGCTGAATTCTCCTCTTCTTTGTCATTTTTCCTTCTTGTAGCACACTGTCTGCTTCAGTAAACTAAATTCGGGCTACCTCAGACCTCCCACGATGGCCTGACAGAAAGGGCGCGAAAATGACTGTAGTTTTAG
This sequence comes from Lithobates pipiens, assembly GCF_037356315.1. Classification (NCBI taxonomy): domain Eukaryota; kingdom Metazoa; phylum Chordata; class Amphibia; order Anura; family Ranidae; genus Lithobates; species Lithobates pipiens. The sequence goes on from NW_027507787.1 coordinate 220,146,458, forward strand.
TGTTAACTTTGGGTCAGAGATGTTGTGATGGGCATCGTTAAAATGTGACATTTGCCCAAAAAAAAAAAGTGCTCCGGCATCTCAGCCTTCCATGACGGGGGCGAGTCCTGGATGCGAGGCAGCCCTGCTACTTGTGGAATTGCATTCACACGGATTGGCCATTTTCAGGGAGCACCCAGCCGCAGATCCGGACCTCCATAGTGAAATGATGGGCTGAGCAGCACAAAAGCAGAGTTCTGTAAAAGCAGTGAATAATGACTAACTCTTTTCATCAGCACTGCTAACCTTTTGGCAGCCACCAGCACACTCTATTCTGATCGGCTGATTGGGGTGGACAATACACTGAAGCTCACTTTGAATGAATGCTACCACCAACAGTGTCCCTATTCAAGGTTTTGGGAACCATCTTTCACCATTGTCTAGCACCACTCCTCCAGACAGTAGGAAACGGGAAAGTGAGAACATATATATGGGGGGTGGTGGGGGGGTGCTTCTTTTCTTGCCTGTAATCCCCTCTTAAAGCTGCATAGATCGACATTTCCAGCCGAGCAACAGGAGCCATTCAGTGTCAGATAAACATAGAGGGAAGAGGTTTAAAGTCAGGCCTTTAAATCCCTTTAACTGCATGGCCTCATAATGCAGATTTAGTGCCTCTGAAAACAGAAGCTGATAAGTCTTTTCCTCTAAAGGCTTTAAAAGGCTAAAGAGCATTTAACTGCATAGGCCTTCAAACAGCAGACAAAGCTTAAGGAGGAAGAAAAATCCTTTCAACAGGGAAACTTTTTTTAAATGATACCTTTCCCTGCCAAGAGAAGTACTTATTGGTTTCTCTGATAGTAAAATGATGCTCTCTTGAATCCCGCTGTTTGTTCATATTTTTGTCAAAATGACAATATTCAGTATTATAGAATGCAGATGCAGGCCCTGGAAGGCTTAGATCCAAGGCTGATTGCATTTTTTTTTTTTTTGTTACCCAAGCCTGAATTATGTGCATTTTAGATGACCCATTTTTTACAACTGCAACTTGCACATGGCCTATTCTGGAAGCACTGTGTCTAAGTTAGTGGTATGGACTCTGCTGCACTGTTTTACTTGTTTGAGTTCTCATCAAGGGCACTATCTGCAATTAGCCTGATCAACCTGGGTTTTCATGGGTTGGTTCCAGCTGCTGCAATATTCTTTGCTCTTTTTAGTCTTCAGCCAGAACGGTGCTCCTTATTACAGCCCCTTCATTCCCATTCCAACACAGAGAACCACTACCCAACAAGTGCACTTCCTCCAAGGTGGGGCCCAGAAGGCATACAGGCTTCTTTTGAGGCCTGGCACTAATAGTGTGTCCTGTAGCATTCTACCTACTCAGATGTGTGCCTCCAGTGATTAACTTCCCACCATGTGATTAACATTTTAGTGGCCAGAAAATGGGATGTTTGTTTGACATTACTTCTTTTTTTGCCCTGTGTTTTCTTCCCACCAGAGATGTTTCAGTAATCCACATTAACAAACACACTACCAGACGAGTTGATGGTGTTTCTCTCTTTTTGGGAATTCACTGAAAGTTGAATTCCCTACTTGGATTGCATTTTGAATAATTTTCTGATTAAATCCCTCAGAGGACTATGACCATGTCATTAAGCATTAGAAGCGGATGTCCTGTTGCAGTCATGAAAACTTGTTTCTCTCTTGACACTATCTATTCACTTTTGATAGGTTCAAAGTTAATTTGACCTATTTCTCCTTTCTTAATTACAGCGGTAGTATCGCATGCAGTCAGAGCCTTCCTCCCACTAAAGTCATAGGTCTTATAGCCGAGGTCCTCCAACCCCTCTTCACAGCATTCTGTTTGAAGGTGCACCCCCCACTTCCTAAAGAGGGGCGACTCTTTGTTCATCCAGTTGAGTCCCTTGGTAGTCTAACCTTCTAGCATTTGAGTGTTCAAGTCACCCATTGCAGCCTTCCATGATCAGCATCCTGTCTAATACACACCCTCAACTAGATGCAAGTTGGAAAGTGTCTAGCCTTGGTCAGCATCAAACAGGGCTGTTGAGCTGAAGTCTCTGCTGGGGTAGTCCACTCTCTAGATCTTTGACCTCTTTCCTGTGTGTAGCAGTGTTCCCCCTTTTTCCTTGTAGGATTGTTGAAGAATGTCCTTCTAGTGTTATGCCTCAGTCCTTTTCAGACTCTTCCTCTGTGTTAGGTAGTCTGATTTCTAGGCAACATTCCAAGGACTTTTTAGACACTTTTCTTTGCCGCATTATTGGTGGGGGGTGGAACCTTCCATCACCTCAGCTGGGGAGGAGCCGTCTGACTGGCGTATCCAGTCCTTGAGACTGGTTCACTAGAACAGACAGTTCCCAGTTTGTTGGATGATTCCTCTGTAGATCAGTACTTGGACATTACCCGTGTGCTGCAGGGTTTTCAAATTCAGAAAGGTTGGGAACCTTCCCGGCAACAAAATTGTGTGACTTGCTCCCTACACTGGACAGCAATGCATGTCATTTGTTGCTTTTCTAGAGCCAAGGGCAGTGGATGATCTCCATAAGGTGGTGTACTGAGGATTCAGAACTGTACTACCTCTTTTCCTGCTTGGAGGAAATAAGTACCCATTTCTGGAGGGCCCTGGATTTATCTTGGCAACTGGTAGGCTGGTTTTACTGGGGATAGTGTAAAGTCTGAGGCCCTCGTGGGGGAGCTGATCACTGGAAAGAGATTCTTTGTCTATAATCATCTAGCCTTTTTCCTAAGCTTAATAAGGGAATAATTCCTAATGGAAGAGTTAGAATTTCTACCCCTTTCTCCTTGGCAGGGGATGCTACTCCTTTCAGGGGTAGGTTGCATGATTTTTAGACTCCTATAACTAACTGGTAAGGCTAGTTTACAGGATCTCGCCTCTAAATCTGATCCAGTTGTTAGATTTTAAGAACCCATTCCCTTCTGGTCCAGGTGCTTTTGCACACCAATCCAGGCTACAATATACCCTCATCCCCTGCCTTCCCTTTGTGCAGGTGTGGTTTTAGTATCCTACCATTTCCTTTAGACCCCTTTCACACTGAGGCGTTTTTCAGGCATTTTAGCACTAGAAACGGCCTCTAAATGGCGCCTGAAAAATGCCTCCCATTCATTTCAGTGTGTCTTCACACTGGGGCGGTGCACTTGTACCTTTAGGGAAAGTCCTGCAAGCAGCATCCTTGGGGCGGTTTGGGAGCGCTCCCAAAACACCCTGCCCATTGAAATGAATAAGCAGCTCCTGGAAAGCACTTTGGAAGTGCCACAACACAGGCGTTTTTTAACCCCTTCTTTGGTGTTAAAAGCACCCTGCTAACGGCCGAAAAAGCGCCGCTTAAACACTGCTAAAGCAGCCGCGGTCCCAGTGTGAAAGGGATCTTAGGAGGATTCGTGTTAGTTTTATTTGTTTTTACCAGCCATGTAGGTAATTTCCAACTGTTTGAATGTTAGAGTGAATTGTATCATACCTATGGCTGTCTTGTTGCAAAATTGGTCAGGTAATCTCTTCCCTTTGATTTCTCTGTAGTCAAGGGTTAGGCTTTCAGGCGGTGACTGGCTGGTTCCCTCTTTTGGATGATGTTTGGCCAGACATCCCTATAGGAATTTGTTTATTACCTGGCATTTGTCCAAGTAACTTTTTTTTTGTTGTTGGTCTAGTTTGGATAGTGTGTGTTCCACCAGTTTTGGGTGCCTATGTGATTGATCCTCCAGTTTCTCAGAATGGGGGGGGGGGGGGGGGGCTGTTTTCTCCAGACTGGTTTCTCCATAGTGATTCTCTGCCTTGGTCTGGAGCTCCAGGTTGATTGAGTGTTCATGGTAATTTCCTTTTTTTTTTTTTGTGATCCTTTTTTCATCTGGCATAAATTCGGCTTTGATTCCTTCAGATACATTTGTGGCGTAGTACCTACATCTGCTGAACCTCAGTGGCTATTGCCGATTCCTCAGTTGGACTGCATTTCGACATTCCAAGTGTAATAGAATTCTTTTGTCCCTCAGTGTATGATAAATAAGATTTTTGTATTTACTGGAAAATCTTTTCTTTGAGTCCTAAGGTCCTTCCCCTTTGTGTTATTGGCCCTGTGTACTGCTTTCTCACAAAACTGGGGCAACTAATTGACTGACGTATTGAGCAGACATACAGTAAACCCAAAAGCACACTTTTAGTACATTGCTGCTTGCCATTTCTTAGCTGTGATGCCTGCATTCATTTTCTTTTTTTGGACTGACTTTGTTCTACAACCCTAAGACCCCTTTCACACTGGGGTGCTACAGAGCTAAAAATAGCACCTGCAAAGTGCCCTGAAAGAGCAGCTCCTGTCTCTCCAATGTGAAAGCCAGAGGGCTTTCACACTGGAGCGGTGCGCTGGCAGGACGCAAAAAAAGTCCTGCTAGCAGCATGCTTTGGTTTTGTATGTTGTTCCTCCACTGCTCCTGCCCATTGAAATCAATGGGCAGTGCGGCAATATCGCCGATGTTCTGCCATATAGCGTCCAGCCATTGGATACTGTCAGCCCCGTACTGTGCAGGCGCGCAGCACGGAGCAGAAGGAGATTCGGAAAATCTCTGAAGATGAACGGCACCTGCGCCATGAGTGGAGGTGCTAGCCCCACCATCCAAGTGTACATAGGGCTGCAAATATTAGAGGGCCCCTTGCCACTCTTCGGGCACGGCCTCGCTGCGCTCGCCTCTTTTTATTCTAACTCTGTCTACTTGGATGGTGGGGCTAGAACCTGGACTCACGGCGCAGGCGCCGTTCATCTTCGGCTATATTCAGAATCTGTGTGTGCTGTGTACTGCGCATGCGCGGTACACAGCGGAAGCTATCCGATGGGGGACACAATGCGATAGTTCAGCGGCAAAGCGCTGCTGCAGCAGCACTTTGCGGGTGGTTTTAACCCTTTCTCTGTAGCTAGCTGGGGGTAAAAATGCCCCGCTATTGGCTGAACAGTGCCGCAATATTGACGTTAAAGCGCCACTAAAAATAACGGCGCTTTACCACTGACACACCCACTGCCCCAGTGTGAAAGGGGCCTTATTTAAAAAAAATTGGAACGCTGTGTAAAATCTACATAAAAACAGAAGCAATGATTTTCAAATCTCAAACACAAATTGTATTGTAGAAAATAGAAAACATATCAAGTGTTTAAACTCAGAAACTTTACCATTTGAAAGGGTAAAACAAAGTGGTAATTTTTAAATCGATGGCAGCAACACATCTCAAAAAAGTTGGGACAGGGCAACAAAAAACTGGCAAAGTGGTATTTGCAACTAATTATATCAATTGGCAATATGTCAGTAACATGACTGGATAAAAAAAACAGCATCTTGGAGAGTCGGGTGCCTCAGAAGTAAAGATGGACAGAGGTTCACCAAGCTATGAAAAGCTGCATGTAAAAATTGTCAAACCATTTCAGAATAATTTTCTTCAAAGACTTTAACTCTATCCTCATCATATCAAAGGATTCAGAGAATCTGGAAAACTGTTTGAAAGGGACAATGCCGAAATGCAGCGTTTGCCCATGATCTTTGGGCCCACAGGCTCTGCATTAAACGCCAAATGTGAACATGATGCAGAAATGCTGCCATCTTTTCTGGGCCAAAGCATTGTCTGTTGCAAAGTAGAAAACTGTTCTTCGGTCAGACAAATCAGTTTGACATTCTCTTTGGCAACCATTGCCCTCTAGACTAAAGAAAACAGGGACCTTCCAGCTAGTTATCAGTGCCCAGTTCAAAAGCCTGCGCGTCTGATGGTATGGAGGTTGCATTACAGCAGGGGTGCCCAACCAGTGGCCCGTGGAGCCCTCTGATGTGGCCCACGACCGCCTGCTCTGGGATAGAATAGAAAGAATACTGTTATTAAAGATCAGTTTATTACTAAAATCAGTGTATATATAGGCATATCTGTTCTGCAGTGGTTACTGGGCTGCTTTCAAACTGATCCGCAGGTGCAGAGCAATTTACCTGCAGATTACCTGCACTGAGCCATAGACTTCTATTATTACCTGCGAGTTTGAGCTTTCTGAAAGTGCACCAAACCTGCAGAGTATAATAGAAGTCTATTGCAAACTCCAGGAAAGCCAAAAGGTACACTGTGTTGCGCACGTGATGCAAACCACAGCGCATCAGTGTGAAAGCAGCCTTGTATCTCTTTAACACAGTCAGTCCAACAGTCCAACCAATTGGACCCACCAATTGGACCCTCTAAGTAGTGGCAGATATAAACCGACTTGTATTCTACCTCCAATACAATACGCCAAAAAGTAACTTGGGCTGCGCCTGTGTCCGCTCTGCAAAAGCCTAGTGGACATGAACATGCCACTAGGCATCCAACCCTCTCTGCTAATTGTGGCCCTTGCTCTTCAAAAGGTTGGGCACCCTTGCATTACAGCATATGGAATGGGCAGAGTGCACTTCTGGAAAGGCACCATCAATGCTGATGGATATATCCAGGTTTTAGGGCAGCATATGCTCCCATCCAAATTACGTTATTTTTTTCAGGGAAGGCCTTACATATTTCAGCAGGTTAATGTTAAACTCCATACTGCATCTGACAGTGGTATGGCTAGTAGAAGTCATCTGGGGGACTTAAACTGGTCTGGCTGCAGTCCAGACATTTCGCCAATTGAAAATATTTGACACATTTTGAAATGAAAAATACAACAACGATGACCCAGGACTGTTGAGCAGTTAGAATCCCTTATCAGGCAAGAATGGGACAACATGCTTCTCCCAGAACTCCAGCAACTGGTCTCCTCAGTTCCCAGACGTTTACAGAGTGTTAAAAGAAGATGGGATACTACACCATGGTGAAGATCGATCTGTCCCAACTTTTTTGAGACATGTTTCTGCCATCAATTTCAAAATGGTACATTTTCTCAGTTTAATATTGTGATATTTCTGTTTTCTATTGTGAATAAAATATGGATTTATGAGGTTTGCAAATTGCATTCTGTTTTTAATGTAGATTTTAAGGTGTCCTAATTTTTTTATTTTTTTTTTGAATAAGGGTTGTATTTCCATCTGGTGATCAGCCAGTAAGTGTGTCCAACAGAATAGTTACAGAGATGAGGCAAACCATTTAACTCTAGCAAGGGTGCTTAAAATTATCAGCTTTTATTAACCACACGCCGACCAACATATGACGATATACGTTGGCACAGTTGGGAAAATGGGTGTACAGGTACGTCCCCTTTAAGATGCAACATTGTGGGCACGTGCGCCTTGGGACCCGCAGAGTCTATGTTCAGCAGGTGCCCGCGAAACGGAGAGAACGAGGCATTTCCCCATTCTGCCTAGTTATATGACAGACATCACGGCTCTCTGTCATCAGGAGCAGTGATCGCTGTCATGTGAGTAGTAGCCCACCCCCCACCCCACAGTTAGAATCACTCCCTAGGACACACTTAACCCTTTGATCGCCCCCTAGTGTTTTAGCCCTTCCCTACCAGTGTCATTTACACAGTAATCAGTGCTTTTTTATAGCACTGATCGTTGTATAAATGACAATGGTCCCAAAATAGTGTCAAGTGTCCGATGTGTCCACCATAAAGTCAGTCACGATAAAAATTGCAAATCGCCGCCATTGCTAATAAAACTATCCCCTATTTTGTGGACGCTATAACTTTTGCGCAAACCAATCAATATACGCTTATTGAGATTTTTCTATTAAAAATATGTAGAAGAATACATATCGGCCTAAACTGAGGAAAAGGTTTTTTTTATATATATTTTTGGGCGATATTTATTATAGCAAAAAGTAAAAAAACATTTATTTTTTTTAAATTTTCGCTTTTTTTTTGTTTATAGCGCAAAAAATAAAAAACGCAGAGGTGATCAAATACTACCAAAAGAAAGCTCTATTTGTGGGGAAAAACGGACGTCAATTTTGTTTGGGTGCAACGTCAAACGACTGCGCAATTGCCACTTAAAGCGGTGCCGATTCTCAAAAAGTGCTCTGGTCAGGAAGGGGGGAAAATCCTTCCGGGGCTGAAGCGTTTAATGTAAAACCTTTCATCTCAACCTTGATCTGCATTTAGTAAATGAAGGGGGGGAGGAGTTCTGCTGACTTCAATCATCCAATAATTTCCAAGCATATTATTTTTTTTATTTGTGTGTGATAGGTAATTTTCCACTTTATAAAGAATACCCAAATTTACTAAGCTCTGGAACATCTGCATTTGCAAAGTGCACAGTCTATTTGCCTCCATGTTTGTGTTATGCCACATTTGCATAGAGATTCATTACTTTTATTCAAGTGTGCCCTGTGTAAACTTCTAGTAGTGTGCACATTATGCTTTACTAGGAATGGACACAGACGGTTATGCCCATGACAGCCAAACCCCCCCCCTGGATGGTCATGTCAGTAGAGCACCCTGATGTTCTCCAGGCTTGTGAAATGACATTTCATTTTAAGTATTCAACTTTCCTCCTGCTTTCTTTAGAAATGCAGCATAATCTGGTTCAACAGAAACATTTTTAACATTGGAAACTGTGAAATCCGATCATAAAGCAGCCTATTGTGGCCTTCATTATTTTCTCACAAATATAGTCCATTGTCACATGGCTGAAGTTAATTTGATCAACATTGGGACATTAAACTTTTATGTCCAGTCAAAGGACCCGTTTCATGCTCATTTCGGGCATTGAGAGGGTAGTGATTGCCTGAAAAAAATAATGTTACTGTTAACAATTCACAGCAATTAGTTTCCCAGGGAGAAGAGATGTGATGCACAGGCTCCACACAGCTATTCTTTGTGGTTTTATGGATCCTCATTAGTCATCTGTCAGTGCAGCTCAAAGACCCCTCCAGTCTCAATGGTTCCCAGAACTAGCAGCTGAAAGAGGCAGGGAGAAGCCCGGTTCCTGGGCAAAAAAAAAAAAGTGACTTTAAGCCCAAAGAGAAAAGACGCTGCTAGACTAACAAACACTACACCTCTGGGTCATGAAAAGACACTACCGGACTAACAAACACTACACCTTTTCAAAGTCCGACTTCTCTCCCTGTAGTTCTGCTGCTTTATTATGCAGGGAACATGATGTCCCAGGAGCTGAGCGCCTATCTTTGCCTCATTCCGAATGACCAGACATAGCAGAACAACTTTGTGCCTGGCTTGAGTTAGGGTCTGCCTTTCAATGCTTGACTATAGGAGAATTCCATCATCGCATGAGAGCTACTTAACACTAATGATGTGCTGCTAATGCCTGTAGTAGGGATTAGTATGTTTATACAGGTTTTATATAGCGCAATAGTTTGCACCACGCTTTACAACATGGATGCACCAATACCATTTTTTTTTTTACGAGTACCGAAGCTTTTTTTTTTTTTTTTTTTTTTTTTTTTTTTTAGTACTCGCGGTTTCCAATTACTGATACCTGTTTAAGCTTCAGCTATCAGTAATGGTAAAAAAACATTGAAAAGTTATTTATAAATTAAATAGATTTTTTTTTTTTTTAATTTTTCGCTTTTTCAATGCGTAAATATGTTAATATATATGTGTAAAAATATTCACTTACAAAGCAAGCAAAAAAAGTTTTAATTGTTTATCATTTATAAAATAGGCGTGAAAAAAAAAAAAGCAGGAAAATAATTAAATTTAGAAGAATAGGGAGTTAATTAAGGCTGTGTAAATTAAGGGGTTAAACAGAGGAACATTTGTTCATCCCTTTGATATTTTTTTTTAACACTTCAGCTGTCAACAGGGGAGGCCCACTGACAGCTCAAAGAAACGAGCCTGAGAGTATCGGTTTCAGGTATCGATGCATTTGCACAAGTAATGATACTTGTGCAAATACGCGGTATCTGCACCGATACTAGTATCAGAACAACCCTAGCCTTTAGTTAATGAAAAGTAAAGAAATCGCCTATTGCAACTAGGGCTGCAACGGATCAAAAAACTCAAGGATCGGATCGTTCCTCGGATCAGAGTCACGGATCATTTTTCGGATCAGCAAATAATAATTGAATTTGCAAAAACTTGTGAAAATTCCACCGCCATATAGTCCCCACTGTAATATCCACAATCTCCCCCACTGTAATATTTGCGGCGCATGGCTGGGTACGGCTGAGCATGGCTGGGTACGGCAGGGCATGGCTGGGTAGGCTGTCAAAGAGCAGCGCTGTGGGCACTACAGATGCAGCCCACAGTGCTGCATCCTTCCGATCTCTCCCCCTCCACTATACAGATCAGTACAGAGAGGGGAAAGAGGAACCGGCATCTGACGGAGCATTTGACGGAGCGATCACATTGTGAACGGCCTGGGTGTAGAAAGATGCCCGCCGCTTCGGAGCTAGGCTGAAGCCGCTGCCTTTCCTAATGCTGTGACCGTGGAGTGCTCCGTGGATCGCAGTGTGTGCCGATCCGAGCGAGGTGACCCGTTCGGATCACGGATCGGTGACGATCCGTTGCACCCCTAATGGCAACCTATGATTCCTTGCATTAGACTACACACTTTCTTTATGTTTTTTATTTATTTATATATATTTTTTTTTTATGCCGACAGTAAAACATTAAAATTGCATTTGCTAAAGGCAAAATTTTTTTCAGTTAGTCCAGTTAAGCCCCATACACACTATCAGTTTTTCTGCTGATTTTTTTTTTTTTTCCTTCAGATTTACCAAAACCATAAAATATGAGGTCAAACCTTAGGAGTTTAAATTTGTATGCAATCAGGCAGGCCCTTGCACTACATGGTTTTGGCAAACCTGAAGGAAAAACTCGGCAGAAAATCTGTTAGTGGTGTTTGGGCTTTAGACCCCATGTGTTCATGCAAACATGCTAGGATTTACGCTTGAGAGCTTCAATTAAAATAAAACAAAGTATAAAGCAAAACACAATTGGGGGGGGGTTATTTACCAAAACTGGAGCTTGCAGAATCAGTTGAAAATCTGCATAGAAACCAATCGGCTTCCAGGTTTTATTGCCAAAGCCTGATCGAACAAGCTGAGTTTAGAAGCTGATTGGCTACCATACACAGCTTCACCAGATTCTGAGTGCTCCAGTTTTAGTAAATCTACCCCAATGTGTTTTAATTGTAGCTAGTAAAATTCCAGCTGTTTCTCATAAGCATGATAGAAGCTAAAAAAAAAAAAAAAAAAAATCTTCTGCTCGAATGATATAGCCAACACAGACATTTCCCTACCGTTTTATTAATGGCACCTACAATTGTATCTGATTTTAAAACTGTTCCTGTTAATCAGGGTTGAAAAGATGTCTAAAAATAAGTACTATGCATAATCTCCAGAGGAGGATGTAAATGATGCTCTAATAACGGCTGTAAGATTGTTGACAGGGCTTAATCTGAAAGTTAGATGGTTGCAGATTCTGGAATGTCTTTTTTTTTTTTTCCCTTGTACAGTCCTTTGGTATTGTTGCTAATAAAGTGGTTCTATTGCAATCTCCGTTATAAATTGCAAGTTATTCAATTGGTGATTATTGATCATCACTACACAGTATGTTATACTATCAGGTTAACTAGCTTGAAGAAGCTCGCTCTCCTAGATGTACTTTACCATTGGATACCAATACAGCTTTCATTTTCTCCTGTCGTAGTACTGGCTCACTCATCACAATCTGGGTGCTTACTTTCTTTTGAACTTCTTAGTTGAGTTTTGTATTTTCATTCTAAAGAGCTTTGTATTTTCAGGGTTCTAGGGGTTCTCGTAGCTTCACATTGTGCAACTGTTTCGACTCAATTAAGGATACCTCAACACCTTGTTTTTATCAGTTTGCACATGACATTGGGACTAGGGACATGCAGTTGTGTATTCTTCTAGTTCGAAGATCGCTCTTTTGCAGACTGTCGCAAACCTGCTGGCATCAGAAACCAGGGTGCCACACTAAGGCATCTCTGTGCCATTTATAACCTTTTAGAAAAATGGCAGTGATTGTTTCACAGTGCCCACATCCTATTGTGTAAATAGAAAAAAAAAGGAGTTCCCCTTGGATTTTGGACTTTAACGGCACTCAGATAAATGTAAGAACTTAATGCAGTAGAAAAAGTATTCATATATTATAAATACATAGTTAAAACCTATATAATGGAGTATACATGACAGCCACTGATGGAGATACAATAATAATAAATTCATAATAATACATTTCATTTATAACACCCTTTTCATCGAAAAGATCTCAAAGTGCTACAGGTTACAAAAAAATACAACAAAAGCAAACATCTAACGTGAACAAAAAACTTTGCTAAAAATAAAAGACAAGTCCTTTTTTGAAAAAAAAATCAGTAGATTGAGGAGCCCCCAGACTATCAAGTAGGGCATTCTACAAATGTGGGGCAGCAGCACAAAAAGCCCCATCTCACATTGTCTTCAATCTAGTTCTTGGAATTTGAAGAAGATTTAGATGAGTTGAGCGGAGGGAACAAGATATATTTTGTAATTTAAGAAGTTCCTTAACCACTTGCTTACTGGGCACTTAAACCCACCTCCTGCCCAGACCAATTTTCAGCTTTCAGCGCTGATGCATTTTGAATGACAATTGCGCGGTCATACAACACTGTACCCAAATGAAATTTTTATAATTTTTTCCCCACAAATAGAGCTTTCTTTTGGTGATATTTAATTACAGCTGGGAGTTTTATTTTTTGCTAAATAAACAAAAAAAGATGCAAAATAAAAAATAATAAAAATCATGTTTAATAGTTTGTTATAAAATTTTGCAAACAGGTCATTTTTCTCCTTCATTGAAATGCGCTGATGAGGCGGCACTGGTGGGCACGGTTAAGGTGGCACTGGTGGGCACGGTTAAGGTGGCACTGGTGGGCACGGATGGGGGGTACTGATGGGCACGGATATGTGGCATATGAGGTGCGGCACTAATGGGTGGCACTGTGGGCACTGATGGGTGGCACTTTTACTATAATTAGGTGGCACTGGCAGGGGGCAGGTGGGCACTGATGACTTGGCCCCAGCTCGCCGTGATCGGGACTGAAGTCCCTCTCATGGCCGTTGGTGATCGGCTTTTTTAATATAGCCGATTACCAGCTCTGTTGTGATCACATGATCAGCTGTCATTGGCTGACAGCTGATCACGTGGTAAGGGGTCGGGATCGATCCCTTGCTCCAATCTGTGATCAGGCAAGTCTCATAGACTCACTGATCACAGAGCGGGGCGCGCAGGCCGCTCGTGCACGGGACGACATCAATAGGCATAGTCCCAGCAAAGCAGGTCCGCGCTGTAGCCATCATTTGGCTAGATCGCGTATCTCAAGCGGTTAAGATAAGGTGGGGCATGTCCATGTATGCATTGGTGTCTAAGGAGAGGAACCTTATACTCAATTCTAGCAGATACAGGGAGCCAATGAAGTGATTGAAGAATGGGGGTAATATGCTCATGTTTCCGCACTCTCATCAGGATCCTAGCTGCAGAGTTTTGGATGTACTGAAGCCTCTGCAGACTCTTCCTTGGAACCCCAGTGAGAAGTGCATTACAGTAATCCAGTCTGGAGGAGACAAAAGCATGAACCAACCTTAAAGCAATAGTTACAAAATAGATGGTATGTAGGCGTTATCCTTCACCCAACTTATTTTGGAGTCTACTAGAGATACTCCTTCCTTAGGGGTAGATGGGATATGATCACTAATTGCAACAGTCAGGTGCTTTATGACACTCTGTTGAATTAAAAACAGAAAAGCACAAAGTAGCCCGGGAAACCGCCATCACCCTGAAAGGCCCAGCATAGAGTATCGAATTGAATAGGTACACAGCAGTCGTCCTAGTAAAGTCAGAAGCCCAAACAAGGAAAGCTTCCAGAGGAAGGCGTGTCTCTAGTAGACTCCGAAACCTGTCCAGTGAAGGATAACTCCTACATACCATCTATTTGGTAACTTTTGTACCAGTAGTGGCTATCATGTATACTTCATTATATATGTTTTTACTATGTATTTATGATAAAATATACGCATACTTTTTCTGCTGCATTAAGTTGTTACATTTATCTGAGTGCCGTTAAAGTCCAAACCCCAAGGGTAACTCCCCTTTTTGTTTGTTTGTTTGTTTTGCACTATAAATGCGCCTGCATTTGTTCTACCTGTACCTACTCGTGTTGGAGATCTCTCAAAAAATCCATCTCCTCCCCCTTCCCATAGCCGCACTTACCCTGATGCGCTATTTGTCTATCAAAGCCATGGGTCTAATCTTTGTGTAAGCTCCATGTAAGTCTAGGTCAGTGTTAATCAACTCCAGTCCTCAAGGGTGCCCCAAAAGGTCATGTTTTCAGGCTCTCCATTATCTTCCACACGTGAACAGTTTCACTTCTTTAGTAATTAACACAGCTGTTTCATCTGAGGGAAATTCTGAAAACATGACCTGTTCGGGCACCTCGAGGACTGGAGTTGAGAAACACTGGGTCTAGGTAATGTCCATCTAACCTGCCCACTCAGGCCTGAGTACTACATCTTTGGGAGTAAGGTGGAGGGGGTCACATGCTTCCCCCATAACCAGAAGTCCAAGGAATTTCCAGTGGCTCCAGTAGATGAACAGAGCGGTGGAGGTTGCAGTGAGGGGAAGTATCGGTGCGTGGTGGAGCGGCCTGTCAATAAAACCTGATGCCTTTCCTTGAATGGGCAAACTGGCAGATTTTCTTCAAGCAGCAGCTTTTTTTTTTTCTCTTTGTGTTCTTTACATTTGCTTTACAGACCAAGCTTAAACACAATGTTGCTTCATAAATGGCTGTCTATTAGCATACAAGTTTCCAAATACCTGGGCCCATGTATGGTTTCAGGGTAAGGCGGGCTCTGTCTTTAAGGGATGCTCCTCCTATGTATTTGACAGTGTCTGGTAGCGAAAAATGTGTACATTTTCTCAATTATGTTGCAGTGTCACTTCAAATTAATTAACTCAGAAAACCGCATCATCTTAGGCAGGCAAGTTTTTTATTTTTTTACTTATCTCTCTAATCTGAATGAAAGAAAATCCATAAATGCTAATGTTACTTGATATTATATTATTAGGTTAGAGGAAAATGAAAATGAACGACCCTTGTGGTTTTATTTATATCCTCTAAATGTAGCGATTTATAATGGGCATGTCAGGCAGGAGTTTGAATTGCAAAGTCTTCTAGTTAATAGAAAACCATCAGTTATAAATTCAAAAAATAAAACCCTTAAGATACTGCAGCTGAAAAAACATAACATCGTGGCGGGGTTCAGTCACCAAACCATTTTAAAAAATTTGGAGAAATATGGTGCTCAGAGCAACCAATTTATGCTTTGAGTTTTCTGGTCTTTGTCCTTCCAATTTATATAGCACTTTACATACTGTATATTTACAGTAGTCTTCCATTTAAGGATCTTAGTGTAAGGATCCTATCGCTCTCTTTCTTGCACATACTCTTGGCAATTTGGACATGAATCCGTTTAACTTATCAGCATGTCTTTAGAGTGTGGGTGGCAATCGGGGTGCCTGGAGGAGAACATGCAAACTCCATGCAGATGGTTCCTGACGGAGATTCAAGCCAGGGACCCCGATGCTACAACGCTAAATTGCAAACCACTAAGCCACTGTTTAGTTAACCCATAACCAAATGATTACCTTTTTAAAATGTCACTCTATTACTTTATTATTTGTGTGTAGAAGTATTTCTACAAAGCTTCAAAAGAAATGGGATTTTTACCATTTATATAACTTTGTTTTGTTTTCTTTGTATAGGTGAGACTTGAAGATTTATTCCTGGTATGGAGATTTTATGCATACAATAGTTAGATCCAGTTTGGATCAATGTAATGCATATACCAGGACTCAAAATTTCAGGTCATGAGCTACTAGCCAGGCCTTAGGGTTACTTGCCACCAGTTGCCCTGCCCAACCCCTACCCTGCCCCTAATTCCACCCCTAAACACGCCCTCATAAATTATCTCATGAAATTAATCTTAAATGTTTTATGCAGACTTAAGTTACAAAAAAATAATTAACTTTATCAGTGCCCCGCAATGCAGCCTCACCTGTGCCCCTCAATGCGGCGTGACCAGTGCCGCTCACGGCAGCCTCACCTGTGCCCTTCAGTGCAGCCTCACCTGTGCCCTTCAGTGCAGCCTCACCTGTGCCCTATGCAGAGGAAGAGAGAGGGTGGCCAGACCATACTGAAAGGGCATGGAGGAAGAGGAGAGCTGGCCAAATCACAGAGCATGGATAGCCCGTTGTAACAGCTTACATTTGAATTGCCTCCGCTCCAAGATCACACACAGTCCCACCTCCTGACCCAGCGCCTGTGACAGACAGAACATGTCCACAACGGCATTGGACTGGTGTTCTGTCAATGGTGCTGGGTCAGAAAGAGTGACTGTTTGTGACTGTGGATGGAGGCAATTCAAATGTAAGCTGTAACCCCGCCTGCCGGAAGTGCTCGCACCCCCCCCCCCCCCAGGTAGCCCATGCTCGCCAGCCATCATTTTCCACAAAATATGAGCAGGCAAGTAGAACATTTAAGGGCTGAATATACCATACCTGGCCAATGCCCCTATAAGCTGGAAATCACTGAAGCAAACACTGCTATTTCTGGGTCCTGTACTGAGTGGCTGCCCTGGAGCATTCTGAACACTGGAAGCCAGCCGCTCAGCATGGGTGCCTTTCAGCTTTGCATTCTCTGAATGACCGCATAGTGGTCTCTGAGTAAGCAAGCTGGATAGTGTGACGACATGGCTCTACCTCTCTACCTTCTCTAATCGGAGAACATGTTGTAATAATTCAGAAAATGGAAAGCATTATTTAATTAGCGCCTGGGTCAAGCAGCCGACCACTTATGTTCAGAATGCAGCCACTCAGCACCGGCCTGGAAGCAAGTGGGGATCACTGAAGTAGTGGTGTCCACTTTAGTGATTTTCATCCTCCCAGGGGCATGGGCCAAGCTGGACCAATGTAACTATGTATAGATTATCCATGCCTGGAATTCTTCTTTAAATGTTAGGATTGGTGGAGGAATAGTTGCTAGATAGCTAGCTAGATGGTCTGATAGGTAGCTTAGCCATATATTAGAGTATATCACTACTCTGTATACTAACTTTATTTTGAACACAGGTGGATCCTATTTAATTTTGGACATTATCTAATTTTCATAATAACCATATAGGGGCCCTTTTCATAGGAGGCTATTGGTATATTGTAGGTTTATTTCTTTATACTCTTTGATTTGGGATTTGGTGGGGAAGATGAAGACGAAGTCTCCAAATACGTAGAAATTTTTGTTTTTCATTTTAATCAAGTTTTTTTTTTTGTTTTCTTTTGTTTTTTTATAGTTTTTATCTTTCGGCCAACAATTTATACGTCCGCTGGATAAGGCCAGGCTTTGTGTACTCATCTGACTGAATGGGCTCAGGACGTGGCACATAGGACAACAGGGGTGTTGTTGGATACTGTTGCTAACGCAGAATTTTCCCATTGTTCTGATGTGGTTGTGGTTGAAGAGTATGTTAGTTTTCCTTTTTGATGTAGGTTGTTGCTAAAGCATCCTAGTTTGTAAAAATATATGTATTTTTGACCTAGGTCAATGAACCTATTCACACTATGGACACAATTGAATAATTACCACTTTTTGTTTTATTGTGCAGTAAGGGTATTTAGTGGGTATAAGTGACGAAGAGCAATATAAAAAGTCGTTAAGTTGTGGTTCCTAAACTTGGTGGTGGTTGTTTTCGCTCGGTGCTTTGTGTTGATTTCAATTGTGATTAAAATGCGACTCTCTGAAAAGGTTTCTTTTTACTTTTATTTGAGTTTTGACCTGTGTGCGTCAAAGTTTTGAGAAGGCAGATTGTGAAAGATTTCAAAGATTCGTCAGTTGTTAATTTGTATTAATGTACAAATCTTACAGCCAGGTTTCATTTACAATAATGCCCTTGTTTGAGAAATGGCGAAGAGAAGACTAATGTGCTTTTTTCCTTGCAAACAAATGATCTTGAAAAATCTCAGCATTCATCAAACGGCAATATAATGAGTAAATGTGATTGCTCAGCAAATATTTTCTGCTTGTTGTCAGGTTAACTCTTTGTGCCCTGGCAGTATAACTTCTAGTAGAGGGAAAGCTTTGCTGTGGAAATGAATTATTTTCACTTTTTTGGAGAATGATTTGTCCTTTTAGCCTAAAACTGACACTGGTGGGAGCAGATTTTCTGGGTCACTGGATGTCCAGACACATGATTTATTTATGACAATTTTTTTGCTAAAGGATGATTTCTTTTCATTCGTTGAATTCTTCTATTCAAGTAGACCTCTGAAAGAATGACTAAAACAAATTAAATAGAAAATGTAAATTAAATTGTACACATTATTTATGATTTTGTTGTGTGTGTGTGTGTGTGTGTGTGTGTGTGTGTGTTTTTTTTTTTTGTATGAAAAGAATTGCACACTAACATTTTTTACTTTTTTAATTGGGTATTAGTGTAGTTTTAGTCCCTGTGATGCTTTCCTTATTAAGGGACTCGCATGTTGGGGCTGAAGTTTAGTGTCATGGCTGATAAATTCCCCTATGTCCATAGTTTGCTACAGCTAGGCTGTCCCTTATCCTCAAAGGAACAAGACGGTTTTCTGTTCCTGGTCACAGCGTCCAACGCATGCATTGCCATCCACTCCATGTCACGTCGCCAGCATAATTCTGTCAGATCTAATTAGTTCTCACCTGCAACACTAGACTGAGAGACCCAGGGATTGTGGGATATGTGTAGTTTCTTTATAGGAAGTGTCAGTTCTCAGACTACAGACAGGTAGGGTTGCCACCTTTTCTACAAGTCAAACCCGAACACTTTTGTGGTGCACGGCAATTTTTTGTATAAACTATACATATATTTTGCTACTAAATAACATTTCTAATCATATGAAGTTAATAACAAGAGTCCCCCTTTACATCAGAGTCAACAGATTTCTCCTTTTACATCTGAGCTCGCAAAGTTCCCTTTCACTGTAAGGGGGGACTCTGCAGACTCTGATGTAAGGGAGACCTCTGGGGCTTCTAACATAAGAGATGCACTGGGAACCCTGATTTAAGGGTGAACACTGAGAACTCTGATCTACGAAGAGGACTCTGATGTAAGGGGAAACACTACGGCCGCTGGTGTAAAGGGGAACTCTGATGTAAGGGTGCTCTGAGAACCCTAATTTGCCTTACTGTACTTAGAGGCAAGAGAAAGAAGGGGGGAGACTTCAGTCACAGACAGGGATGGATGGTGAGCCCACTCACCCTTAGCAGTGAGCACCAGATGGATCTGAGGCTGCTGGACTTCAAATTTACGGCTCACACTTTCCCTTTCTGAGGCACAGCACCGGGGATTGAAGTGTGGGCAGACACAGAGGGGTAGGGGTGGGGTGGAAGAGGTGCAGATCAAGCCCTCTCTCCTCTCCCATCTGTATGTGTTTGGGGGGGGGGGGTGGTTTGTTAGTGCAAGCTTTAGGGGCTGTGAAAGAGTGTAACAGACACTCTCAGCTGAGACAACCACTGCCAGCAATCCTGCTGAAAAGCCATGGTCCAGTCTAAATAATTTGTCCGGGTTTCAGACAGTCTGAAACCCGGACACATGAACCCAAACCTGTACTGTCCGGGTGAATCCTGGACAGGTGGCAACCCTACAGACGGGGCATGCATTAACCCGTGCAGTGCCATGCCACAGACCTCATGTTTGAATCCAAACAGAAACTGCTGACAGGAATGTGCAGATTTACTCTACTATAGGCTGTGCAAACAGGGCAACAACTGAAGCCATAAAACGACATTATCTTATGCTGGTAAAAAAACACAAGGTGCAGGAAGGAAGTTTTATAATCCTTTTTAAGTAAAGAGAGGCTGACTACAGTCTTCCTACAGTTGGGGTTACTGGATATGAAAGCTCTTGAAACTGGAGGTCCACTTTATGTAACTGTCCAACACATACAGTACCGTGCAAAAGTTTTAGCAGGTGTGAAGAAATGCGGATATAAAAGCCAAAACAATTCCACAAGAATCCATCAATAGAGTATATCTATGGAAAGGAACTGTTGAGCTCCTAATAGTAGTGGTTAAATCAGTAGGGTGTAACATAGGTTTAGCGTGCTGCTCCATCATGGTTTCACATGTATATATTTGAATTGTTTTTATCAATTTACAAAATGCAAAGTGAGCGAACAGAAGAAATCAAAGTAGTATTTGATGCAACTACCCTTTGTTGTCAAACCAGCATCAGTTCTTCTAGGTACACTTGCACAGTTTTTGAAGGAACTTGGCAGGTAGGTTGTTCCAAACATCTTGGAGAAATAACTACAGATCTTCTGTGGATGTAGACTTCCTTTTATTATTATTATTATTATTATTATTATTATTATTATACACGCTTTATATAGTGCCAACAGTTTACGCAACTCTTTACAATGTATGGGGGGGGGGGGGGGGCGGCACGCGCAACACAATTACAGTACAGTTCAATACAAAAGGTACAGAGGTACTGCTCTATACAAATAAAAATAAAAACTTTTTTGGGTTTAGAAATACTTTCATTTTGTACGTGGGTCTAAAAATGATACAGAAAATAGTGGAAATATTTTAACACCGGTTCCAAGAGGGGACTTTTTAGGCTACATTCACACTGGCGATTTAGCCCGGTGTGAATTGTAGCGGCTGGAATTAGATTTCTGCTGCAGCTTTGAGGGGCCAGATGTAGCCACTTGCCCTGTTAACTATGACGACAGGTCACCGACAGCCCCAGCTATTCATGCCTCTCTGCACAGCCAGTGACTATCCATGGTGATCCCTGCTGGTTGCACACTAGGTGACCCCTAATTCCTGCTAGTGCAATTAGTTTCCAAGGAATTAGATATACAGTGAAGACAGTCATCATCAAGTGGAGAAAATATGGCACAACAGTGACAATACCAAGAACTGGACGTCCCTCCAAAATTTGGTGAAAAGGCTAGAAGAAAACTGGTCAGGGAGGCTGCCAAGACGCCTACAGCAACATTAAAGGAGCTGCAGGAATATCTGGCAAGTACAATGTGTGGTACGTGTGACAACCATCTCCCGTATTCTTCATATGTCTGGGCTATGGGGTTGAGTGGCAAGACGGAAGTATTTTCTTATGAAGAAAAACATCCAAGCCCTGCTAAATTTAGCAAAAACACATCTGAAGTCTCCCAAAAGTGTGGGAAAATGTGTTCTGGTCTGATAAAAACCAAGGTTGAATTTTTTGCCCATAATTCCATAAGATATGTTTGGCACAAAAACACTTCACTAAGAGAACACCATACCCACCGTGAAGCATGGTGGTGGCAGCATTATGCTTTGGGGCTGTTTTTCTTCAGCTAGAACAGGTTCCTTAGTCAAGGTAGATGGAATTATGAACAGTTTCAAATACCGGTCAATATTGACACACAACCTTCAGGCTTCTGGTAGAATTCCGAACATGAAGAGGAACTTCATCTTTCAGCATTGGCTACAGCAGAATAAAGTGAAGGTTCTGGAGTGGCAATCTGTCTCCTGACCTCAATATCAATTGAGTATATAAACTTTTGATCAGGGTATGTAAACGTATGAGCACAGCTGTATGCATGTGTGTATGTATATAGTGTGTGTGTGTGTGTGTGTGTGTGTGTGTGTGTGTATGTGTGTATATATATATATATATATATATATATATATATATATATATATATATATATATATTAATGTGTGTGTGTATGTCTAAATATATATATATATATATATATATATATATATATATATATATATATATATTAATGTGTGTGTGTATGTCTAAATATATATATATATATATATGTATATGTGTGTGTGTATGTCTAAATATATATATATATATGTGGGTGTGTAGCGGCAACACTTTGGACAAGGTTTCTGCCATGTACAAATTTTGTTTTTACCTCAGAACAGTAAAGGGGTTCTGAGGGCTGATTGTGTAGGTTTAACTTTGGCATCAGTTTGGCTGGGCTGTGTTCGAGTTCTGCCTGGTCATGTGTACAGTTAGGTGCACAGGACAGACCCAGAACCAGGCCTGGTTGGACGTTTTAGGTATCAGCGTTCCCTGGAGCCAATCGGTGGGTGCGTCTGGCCCCGCTGAGGAGTCTGGGGAAGGGTACTTAAGATGTTGAAGTCAAGTGTTCAAGGTTCGTTCGTGAGGCCATAGCTGCCTGTTCCTGGAGCTGGACCGGGGTAGCCCCGTGAGGGGTCCCGGTCACGGAAGCGTGTGCCGCCCCGTACATGGTCGGTTTCACTAGACCCGCATGGTCTGGCGTTAGGATCCATCTGTTCCCAAGTCTCGGAACCGGTTGGTCCGAGGCGCAGTAACTGCCTTGAAGCGCCCAGCTGCAAGTGGCTACTCTGTGTGAGACTTTCTGATGATTAGCAGTTCAAGGTGCCTGAGTTTCTTCACCCTTGCCCTCTGTTCCCATACGAGACTGTGTTTGTTGGATGTCAACCCTGCAAATAAAAACCTTTTCTAAAGGACTTTTATGGTGTCAGAGTCCAAAGTTGTTGGGTACTAACCCTGGGAACGTGGAAGAACAAGCCAAGCGGAGGTAACCGGTAAGCCCAAAAGTCAAGGCCGCCCTATCGAGGGTTATGGCTGATATATTTATTAATCTATCATAGTTTGTAGGCGCTATAACTTTAACGCAAACCAAATATACTCCAAATATTACCAAAGACATGTAACCGTGTTTTTTTTTTTTTTTTTTTGTTTTTTTATTAGTTTTTTTTTGGATAAATAGAAAATATCAGTAATTTTTTTCTTTATAGCAAAATATAAAAACCCAGTGGTGATCAAATATCTCCAAAAAGAAAGCCCAATTTCTGTGAAAACAATTATATACATTTAATTCGGGTACTGTGTTGCATGACCGCGCAATAGTTGGTCAAATTAGCGCAGTGCTGAATAAAAAAAAAAAAAAATGCCCTGGTCTTGAAGGGAGTACAACCTTCTGGAGATCAAGTGGTTAAGTTTTAATTTTGTATATTGACAGTTTGCTTTTGTTTTGAAGTTGACAACATCTGAACAAAAATTTAAAGGGGAGGGCAAGTCGAACCCTAACTAAGCTTAAATCTGCTCCTACCCCCAGCTACATGTTTATTTCATGTACCATTTAAAAAAAATAATCCTATATTTTCCTGTTCTGACGTCACTCCAATCCGGTCACATGATTGGGTCCCATCGTTGGCTTCAGTGTAGAGGAGGGACAACCAATGGCTACAGAACCCATTTATCGACCGGGTTCTGTAGCCATTGTCCACGATCTCTACTCTACACTAAAGCCTACACTGGAGAGGTCATGTCACCGGACTGGAGCAACTTCAGCATAGGCAAGTATAGACCTTTTTCCTTTTACGGGGTAGATAGAATAGGCCTTGAATGGGGATGGGAGTAGGTTTAAGTTACGTTTTGACTTGCCTTCCACTTTAATCTGTTATCTTATGTGGTGTGAATATTTGATTTTATGGCTTTCATTGTAATTTTTTGCTTGGATTAGGTTTATTAAATTGATGCTGTGTTTTACTATTTATCTTAAATGGCTACTGACAAGGTCATTAATTTTACAAAATACAACATTTTGTCTTGCAAATGGTACTATTGAAATTAAATATGGCCATCGCATCTTAATCTAACCTGCCTGGCAAATGTTCTAAGTACCAAATTAATTACCTCCCTCACTTGACAACACCTTGAATCCTTCTCATGTGCATCTTCGGCTCTACCTAATGTTTGGACATTATTAATAGCTTTATGCTTTTACATCAAAAGATCCAGCAATTGTGTGAGTAGATATTGCTCTTAAAGACAGTCTCGTACTCCCGATGATCCAATATTTCATAATTGGATTATTTTTATATATTTCTCTAAATTATGCAAAGAGCCCTTTTAAGTACAATACATTGTTATGCTGATCTCAGTCACTCAGTTGATGCAAACTTGTTCCTTATTGGTTATAATGGATCAATACACGACAGAGCTAGACTTCAGGTAGCCCCTCCTCCTACACACATTTTTTAAGCATTTTTCAACTTTGAGCCCCCAACTGTCTGTAGTTTTTACATCTGCATGTACAATGTCTCACAGTCCAGCTCAAATCCCCATAGAAATATATAGATTTCTAAGCCCATGATACAGTGCAACAAAAAAGATTTGCTTCTGCAAAATGGCGGCATGTAGGCTACATGCTTCCCTAGGAACACTTTATTAGCCATGGCCTTTTATACAAGCTTCAAACCTTCTGTTTCTTGAAAAGAGCAAACTTAAAAAGGAAGTATGTACTTTCAAAAGAAAAAAAAAAATTCGATCTGATGCTGCATCTGCCGCCAGCCAGCTCTGCGGTGAAATCTCAGCGATCAAACACCTGATCACTCAGTCCCCCCCCCCTGCTCTGAGCAAAGTGCAGCAACTGTCAATCATCAGCTCTCTGCTGTACCTCTCCAGCTCTCAATGAACTGGGCTTTGGAGGGGGTGAGAGGTTCTGGCTCAGGCCCTCAGCAAATTGCTGAGAGGCTGAGCCAACTGTGGGTCCAGACAGGCTTCTAGGCAGATCCCAACCATATGGTCAGAGCCTGGAATGGCTCTGTGACGTCGGCACACAGCGAGCTTTAGCCTCCTGTTACACATAACCTTACTGGAGGAGTATAGCCAAAAGAGCTTTGGCCATACTTCTCCTTTAACCACTGGAAAACCAGTCCTTTTTCCGAAACTTTGTTTGCAAGTAAAAATCAGTTTTTTGCAAGAAAATTACATAGAATCACCAAACATTATATATTTTTTTTGGCAGTTTTTGCACAGCAATGTAATTTTTTTTTCAAAAAATTACACTTTAAATGAGAAGTACAGCCAAAGCTTGTTGGGCTGTACTTCTCCTGTGGATCACAGGAGTGCAGTTCATTATAAACTCCTGTGACCCATTTTTAGCAGACAGCGGGCTGAAGCCTGATGTCGACTGATGTCACAGAGCCAGTCCAGGCTCAGGCAAGATCACTACAATAAAGTTGGGATCTGCCCACATGCCTGGACCAGCACCCGAGCCGCTGAGGGCCTAAGCCGCCCGCTCCCACCCCCTCCACAGCAAAGTGCTCCAGTTAGTGAGTGGGGGGGGCAGAGCAGGGAGACAGAGACTGATAGTCACCAGCTCTCTGCTCAGGGGTCTCCATGTTGGAGCTGGCGGGGGACAGATGCATAGCTGGACTGATGCTGCATACTCCTACGTACGTCTGATTCTGGGAAAAAATGAAACCCCATACTACTTTTAATGATTAAAAAAAAAATATATATATATATATATATAAAGTGAAAAATCAACCAGCGCTAAAAAACACAACAAATACAGTGAAAAAAATTATATAAAAATGCAGCTAGAATACTGTAGGTCAAATTACCAAATCCCACATCTCAAAATCAAAAAATATCAGTACAGCGCAAATACATATATTATATATATATAAATATATCTATATAAAATCCCATTTTTTTTGTAGAATATGAAAGCTGATTTTACGCTGAGTAAATAGATACCCAACATGTCATGCTTTAAAATTGCGCATGTTCATGGAATGGTGCCAAACTATAGTACTTAAAAAATCCCCATAGACACTTTTAACATTTTTTATATGTTACAAATTTAAAGTTACAGAGGAGTGTAGTCTAGTGTTAGAACTATTGCTCTGACGTTCATGGCGATACCTCAGGTGTGGTGTGAACACCGTTTACAAAAGGTGAGTACACCCCTCACATTTTTGTAAATATTTTATTATATATTTTCATGTGACAACACTGAGTTAATGACACTTTGCTACAATGTAAAGTAGTGAGTGTACAGCTCACTATAACAGTGTAAATTTGCTGTCCCCTCAAACTATCTCAACACAGCCATTAATGTCTAAACCGCTGGCAACAAAAGTACACCCCTAAGTGAAAATGTCCAAATTGGACGCAATTAGTTTCCCTCCCCAGTGTCATGTGACTCAGTTACAAGATCTCAGGTGTGAATGGGGAGCAGGTGTGTTAAATTTGGTGTTATCGCTTTCACTCTCTCATACTACTCAATGGAGGTTCAACATGGCACCTCATGGCAAAGAACTCTGAGGAGCTGAAAAAAAGAATTGTTGCTCTACATAAAGATGGCCTAGGCCAGTGATGGCGGACCTTGGCACCCCAGATGTTTTGGAACTACATTTCCCATGATGCTCATGCACTCTGCAGCATAGGTGAGCATCATGGGAAATGTAGTTCCATAACATCTGGGGTGCCAAGGTTCGCCATCACTGGCCTAGGCTATAAAAAGATTTCCAAGACCCTAAAACTGAGCTGCAACTGAGAGTGGGCCCAGAAATGTCTTGGGGCCTACTAATCCAGGGGTGGTCCTGTGCTGTCTCGCCTGCGGGGAGAAGCCAAGAAAACTGCAGGATCTAGGGGAGGACTTTTTCAGTAGAGGACCGAGCGCAAGGCTGGTGTCTCTGGAGGAGCCTGGAAACTCAGTTGGAGGATCAATACTCGCCGTGTCGGCTGAAAGAAACTGGTACTGTATGGTAGTTCTTTAAAACTCTCAAGATTTCTTAGTTCAATTGACAAGTCTGTGGCAGAGACTTTGTTGAGCATCTCATCGGTTGCTAGGTCAAGTGAGAGGGGCCTATCCAATGGTTGCTGGATCCAGTCTGTGGAGCTGTTTGTCCTCTGGATCTGACCAATACCTCTAACCCGCAATTAATAGGTGCCTGAACTCCCCCCTTTATCCTCTGACCCTCTATTGAAGGACTTTTGTGCTTGTCCTGAATAAATGTTAAAAAAAGTACTAAGTGTCAGATTCAACGTCATTTGGGCTACTTTCCAACGGGACCCTTGTGACAGAGGCGAGCAGGTGAGGTAACGGTAAGCCCAAATAAAGCCAGCAGCTCTCGAGGGAGACGGTGCCTCTCGAGGGAGACGGTGCCTCTTGAGTTCCACTGGTAATATGCACTTGAAAGAAAAAATACACAGCTTTAGCATTTAACCGCTTGCCGACAAGCCACCGTCATTATACTGCGGCCGGTTGGCTCGTTCCCATGAATCGCCGCTAGCTGTACGCGATCCCGCTTTAACGGCATTAGCAGGCGCATGCCAGTGAAGCTGATGCGCATAACTGGCAGCCGCGATGTCCGCTGACCACCCACCATCGCTTCTCAGAGAGGCAGAATGGGGATCTGCCAATGTAAACAAACCGATCCCCATTTTGTGTTAACCCCTTCGCTGCCAGTGCAATTTATACAGTAATCAGTGCATTTTTATAGCACTGATCGCTGTACAAAATGTCACTGGTCCCAAAAAAATGTCCGATCTGTCTGCCGCTAAAAATCGCTGATCACCACCATTACTAGGAAAACATTTATATATATATATGTATATGTATATATATATATATATATATATATATGTATATGTATATATATATATATATATATATATATATATATATATATATATATATATATATATATATATATATAATATAAAAATGCCATAAATCTATCTCCTTTTTTGTAGACGCTATAACTCTTGCGCAAACAAATCACTATA
This sequence comes from Lithobates pipiens, assembly GCF_037356315.1. Classification (NCBI taxonomy): domain Eukaryota; kingdom Metazoa; phylum Chordata; class Amphibia; order Anura; family Ranidae; genus Lithobates; species Lithobates pipiens. The sequence continues at coordinate 220,173,966 of NW_027507787.1, forward strand.
CGCTTATTGCGATTTATTTATTTTTTTAACAAAAATGTGTAGAATACGTAATGGCCTAAACTGATGAAGAAATTTCATTTAAGTTTTGTTTTTTTGCATATTATAGTAAAAAGTTAAAAATATATTTTTTTAGTTTTCAAAATTGCCGGTCTATTTTTGTTTATAGCACAAAAAATAAAAAACGCAGAGCTGATCAAATACCACCAAAAGAAAGTTCTATTTTGTGGGGGAAAAAGGGGCGTCAACTTTATTAATTTTGTTAAGCGTTGCGCAAAACTGTTGGCTCTATATGAAACCTGTATAATAATCAGGTACATCGTCGCACGACCGCGCATTTGTCGGTTAAATTAACGCTGTGCTGAATCGAAAAAAATGGCCCGGTCATTAAGGGGGTATATCCTTCCGGTCCTTAAAGTGGTTAACTCGTCGTCATACAGTGGAAAGATAACCTGTTTCCATTTTAACGAGACATGATCATAAGTAGAGGTGAATAGTAGTGATTAGTCTCCGGCACTTCAATGCCAAAGTAAGAGGGCTGGACACCCATCTATGCCGTATTATCCATGCTGTTTAGTGTGGATGGGGGAATCTGTTGACTTTCTCTCCTTTGGCCCAGGGGCTGAACAAGAGAAATCTAAAAGCATTCCGGCTAGTTTAAGATGAAATGTTTGGTTTCGATTGTATTTGCATGCCAACTATATGCAGCCAACATTATAGACTTTTTTTGTCTCTTGTAAACTATTTTCTGTTTCTCTTATGCCATACTTCCCAATTATTGCTATGTTCGGGTTAACAACATTGGTTTAGTCTCGTTTGTCTTTACAGGGGGAAGAAAAAAAAAAACCTTCCCTGTATCTTGTATGTGTGCTATATTTCCACTAGGAGTCACCATAAAACCTTCATTACATTACTGTACACTGAGAAGCGAGTTTCCTGGTTGGTTTAACAAACAGTTGAAGATTCATGTGTATTACTGTCTGTTAGAAGATTCGGTGTTTGGACAAGCGTGGAGTTAGTTTGGCCAATAGTCCTGATCATCGAGGAAGGAAATAGTACAAAACCACTATACCTTTCTTTTTAACTTGGACATTTAGATTAGTTTGCATGTTTTAGGTCTATGGTGGAAGAAGCTCTGCTAAACACTCAAAAGAAAAACTCCAAAGAACGTTTCTAGTAAAGAAAACAATAGCAGCCAGCCATGGAAAATCCAACTCAATACCCCTCCCAAAACTGCTCGTCAGTGGATGTCTAGAGATCTCAGAGCGCGCTGAAGACCAACCCAACCAGCCAGATCTTTTTAGATCTTTGGAACCCCTTAATAAAACCATGCAATGAGAGGAATATGGGGATTGCCCTCATGTCTCCATTCAATGCTGGTTGCCTGGTTGGCTGTCTCTCCAGCCTGATCTGCATACCTAAATGTAATTAGTGACTTGAAGGATTGAAATGATCATAACTGCAAGACATTTTCAGGAGAGAACAGCAATGGCAATCCCGACGTTTTCTCCATATTTAAGTGACTCTGTCATGATAGGCAAATTGGGGGGCTGACATTTCTGGCCTCCTCATGAAGTGTTAGCTCTCTGGCTCTCTTAAAGTGGAATGTCCGCTTTTTTTTTTTTTTTTCTTTTTGTCATCTTT
>NW_027507787.1:220175806-220271488 GCF_037356315.1 Lithobates pipiens
CCCAATCCGCGGCTGCAGAGATAGGGAAATGTCTCACTGCCTGTGATCAGCGCAGTGCCGACTTCCTGGCGGGCTCTGCGTGTGGGCTGTGGGAACACACCGGAGCTCATCCTTATTTGGCAAATACAGAATCGCAGTATATATAAAATATGCAGTGTGTTTGGAGGGAAGCTTCAGAATTTCAGAAGGTTCAATAATTATTACAAATTATGTGAGCGGACTGCAGTTCCTCTTTAAGTAGATTTGAGTCACAGAACTGGAACAAGCATGCTTTAAATGAGTGTCAGAAAAGTGTCTGAATTCCTTATTTATTTATTTTTTACCTGTTCCGGGTCAGCAATAAAGCTGAGCGCACATTTTGGCATCCTCCATTATCTCATGAGTTTCTTTAAGGCCCAGTTCACACCACATGCAGTCCAGTGCGTTTTTGTTCTGCATCAAAAATGCATGGAAAGTAGGTTATATGGTTTCCAATGGTATAATTCACACCAGTGCAATCCATTCCAGGACTTTTCAGTTCCAGAAAAAAAAACTAGAACATGCTACATTTTTCCTGCACTGGACTGTACTGGAACGCAGTAAAATGCATTAAAAACGCATTGCACCCTAGTATAGTAAAGAAAAACGGGGAAAAAAGAAGGAATGCACCTGGGAACGCATCAAAAAAGCAGCAGAGCGCTTCAAAGTGTGTTCAAAATGCACATAGGAAAGCATCCGGAATGGATCTGGAGTGTGTTTTTGTGGTGTGAACCGGCGCTTATAGCAGCCATCAAAATATACAGTATGTTGTCAGATTTTATTTTTTCAAGAGAAAAAAAAAAAATTTAAACCGTGAATAGTTAGACTGTATAGTGTGTTTATATATCCTTATAAAAATACCATTTAAAGAAAATACAGTATGTTTAGTTGGGCAAATATGAAATACTGCTTATGAATATTTCATATTTACAATGCCAGCCAGCAGGGGGAGCTCCTGGCTCCTTTTCACATACCTTGCCGATCTAGTGACAAAAATGTGTGTGTGTGTATATGTGTGTGTGTGTGTGTGTGTGTGTGTGTGTATATATGTATATGTATGTATATATATATATATATATATATATATATATATAATATATATATATATATATATATATATATATATATGTATATGTATGTATGTGTGTGTATATATAGTATCTCACAAAAGTGAGTCCACTCCTCACATTTTTGTAAATATTTTATTATATCTTTTCATGTGACAACACTGAAGAAATGACACTTTGCTACAATGTAAAGTAGTGAGTGTACAGCTTGTATAACAGTGTAAATTTGCTGTCCCCTCAAAATAACTCAACACACAGCCATTAATATCTAAACCTCTGGCAACAAAAGTGAGTACACCCCTAAGCGAAAATGTCCAAATTGGGCCCAAAGTGTCAATATTTTTGAGTGCCCACCATTATTTTCCAGCACTGCCCTAACCCTCTTGGGCATGGAGTTCACCAGAGCTTCACAGGTTGCCACTGGAATCCTCTTCCACTCCTCTATGACGACATCACAGAGCTGGTGGATGTTGGAGACCTTGCACTCTTCCACCTTCAGTTTGAGGGTGCTCAATAGGTTTAGGTCTGGAGACATGCTTGACCAGTCCATCACCTTTACCCTCAGCTTCTTTAGCAGGGCAGTGGTCATCTTGAGGTTATGTTCAAATACTGCCCTGTGGCCCAGTCTCCAAAGGGAGGGGCTCTGCTTCAGTATGTCACAATACATGATGGCATTCATGGTTCTCTCGATGAACTGTAGCTCCCCAGTGCCGGTGTTCTGGCAGATAGTGTCCTGCCATCATATAGTGTCCGGCCCGTACTGCGCATGCGCAGTACGGGGCAGAAGAAGCTTCAGAAAATCTCCGAAGATGAACGGCGCCTGTGCCGTGAGTGGAGGTGGTAGCCCCACCATCCAAGCGGACATAGGACTGGGAAAATTAGAGGGCCCCTCGTGGGTGAGCTTCGCTCGCCACGCTTCGGGCTTGGCCTCGCTGCGCTCGGCTCTTTTATATTCCTACTCTATTTCCACTTGGATGGTGGGGATAGAACCTGGACTCACGGTGCAGGTGCCATTCATCCTCGGCTATTTCGGTATCTGTGTGTGCTGTGTACTGCGCATGCTGGAGTTGTAGTCCATGCGAGCTTGTCCAAACGGAGTCCTGTGCAGGCGGCCGATATGGGCGGCTACGATTGACCTGACGGAGCTGGTCACATGTTGAGGTAGGGCTGGTCTGTTGGTGATTGCGACCGCTTACTGCAGGAGTCTCTGCCTGGCACGTTGTGTCTTCTGAGGTCTCTCTCTGTTAGCACCCGCCCTCTCTTTCAGCCCACCCCCCTCTGTCCACCTGCCTCTCTCTGTCAGTAAACTTGCAGCCCAAGCCAGTCACGTGGGTCCCAACTCCCTGGCGTGCCCTGCTGCCCAGGGGCGGATTGACAACACACAGGGCTCCCAGACCAAATAAAACAAGGGCCCCCTTGTCAGACCCTGCCCATGGCCCACCCATGACTCACCCCTGGCCCTGCCCCTTCATTTTGCACAAAAAACATCTGCCTTTTGAAAAAATAGTCTAATGGGACCTGGAGGAAGGTCTTTCTCTAACAGCGTCCATTGCAAAGTCTGTTTCCTCTCCTCTCTAATCCCCATGCACTGAACTGCATTGATGGGCACTGGTGAGGCTGTGCTGATGGGCACTGGTGATGGTGAGCTGGTTCAGTGGGCCACTTGACTGGACTTGCCCCCAGGCCTAAGTCTGCCAGCCCTCCCCTAGTCATGGGCGAAGATTTTGTTCAAAACCTAGCAACTTTACGAAGAACACCATTAGAATGCTTCTCGAGCTTTTATGTGCTGAAAATTCGTAAATGACACTGGGTCAGGTGATGCGGGGGAAAAAAGGTTGTAGCTGTGGAAAAAGGTGAAACCGATGAGGAAGATGGTTTCCAATGTGGTGACACAAAAGTAGTAAAATGCTGAGGGAACCACATAGCTTTAAAGCATAACTAAAGGCAAAACCTTTTTTATTTTGAATGGAGAGGGGATTAGTACCCCTGTCAGTTTCCATTGCTTTCTATGCCCCACGTTGTCCTGTTGACCATTGTCCCTTAAAGTGAAAGTAAAAGAAATCCCAAATTTTGGGTTGTCTCCAGAAAAATAGAGAGGATATCTTCCACTGACACTAGTTCTGATGACATGGGGGTCCCCAAGGAATTCCCTTAATTTGCAAGGATTTGCTCTCGCTTCCTGTATGGCTATTGGACAGGAAGTGAAGGGAAAGCTCTGCAACGGGACACATCATGGCAAAAAAATAAACTAATAGTCATTGTAACCCTCCCTTGCTCTAAAAAGAAGTTTTGCCTATCGTCCTACTTAAATTTTTTTGTAAATTGGCAAACAGAAAAAAAAATGCAGTAAACATTTTTCACTTTATGTAACTAGGTCCCTAAATATAAAATCGTCATTGTCCTTAGATGTTGATCAAGATCTCTTCTGGGACCCTGGTGCATAGATTGGCCTTGACAAGCTTGATTGCAGATGATGCATATTGCAAATAATGTAGTAAACTTTCTTTTTTTTTTTTTTTTTTTGGTTGGTTGAGCAAAAGTTTCTGCAGCCTTCATAAGAGATGAATTCCATCAAGTATACCAGTTTCCAGTAGCCTGCCCTCTTTGTGATTCAGCCTGTCAGCTGCGCCGTGTGGTACTGAGAAGGTATTGGGAGATGAATCTTTTCAGCTCCCAATACTTGGTCTTTGTCCAGTCACCTTTCACTGACCTTTACGTGACAATAACTCTGCCTAGAGAATGTCGTCTTTGTTGTAAATGTGGACAGTGGGGTATTGCTTACTTCTGTCCTTGCACCTAGCTGCTATGCAAAGTTTCCATTGTACCCTACTATACTTGTTCCCCCCTCTACCTCTCGATGAACTGACAGAATGCAAAAGAGGTCCTCTCAGCCTCCGCTTATGGCTACTTTCAGAAGATTCATATTTAAATAGGTCTTTCCACATCAAAAGATTTAAGGATTAGGTTGAATGATCACATACATTTGTGTTAATTGGAAAGTAAAGATCAGTAAATAGAACAGTATATATTTTTTTTCTTATTTCGTAGCAGGTGTAATTAATACAGATGTGTGCACTTTGCACCATGGTTTATACTTCACTGTAGGGTTACCTAGTTGGGCTGTATTTTTTTTTTATTTTTTTTTTAAGTTGTTATTTCAATAACAGGGTTGTACATTGTTTAGATCATGGCAGTTGGCAAATTGTAAAGTATTTCACCTGAAGAATTAAACTATGGTGACATTTTTCTCCAATTTTCATTTTATTTTATAGTTTCAAGAAACTTGTACATATAGCTTTCCCAGTTTCCAATCGTTTTGTTCTTCATTATTATTACTATTATTATTATTATTTTTTGTATCATGAAAAGTCATTCCAGTCTAAATTTCTGCTTCCTTACAAAACAATTGGCGTTGTGTATATGGAAGACATACTTTACGTTGGTCTCTCCTTGTGTCTCCGTAAGTTGGCATGCATTCCAACTCGTGGCGTGCATTCCAAGCCTCACTCTCACGAAACCTCACTCTCAGCTATACCTTTCCCAGCAGCCTCTACTCGTTTCGCAACATAATTTGCATCATCAGGAAGCTCATTATTATTATTTTTTGTATCATTAAAAGTCTTTCCAGTCCAAATTTCTGTTTCTTTACAAAACCATTGGCACTCTGTATATGGATAACATACTTTAAAAAGTACATGCTCTGTCAGGTCTCTGTTTTGCAGGGAATTTGTAAACCTAAAAAGCTGTTGGTAATTCATAATTAAATATTTTTTTTTTTATTAAATTACATTTTATTAAATATTTTGCAAGGGTTACACACAAAGGACATAGCCAGGAACAACATATTCCCATTTATCCTTATGTTAAAAGAACAGGGATTAAATCAAACCTCTAAACCAATTCATACGAGCTTAAAATATACCGTAATCAGTATAGGTGTGTATTTCTACCTGTACTTCCATAGCCTCTATATTGTGCTATTGAGTGTTCCCTGCGGGTTAAGAACTACTTTAGGAAAATAACTAATGAGGAAAAAAGAAAAAAGGGAAAGGGGGGGGGGGGAGGGGAATGGTAAAAAAAAATAAGACAAGACAATCATACACAAACACAGATATCTGGGACAATAAATGAAAATTAAACTCGGCGCTGCTCCTTTAACTCAATACAATATTAAGCAAACCTATACCCACAGTGGGCAGCACAGTGGTGTAGTGGGTAGTACTCTCACCTAGCAGTAAGAAGGGTCGCTGGTTCGAATCCCAACCACGACACTACCTGCCTGGAGTTTGCATGTTCTCCCTGTGCCTTCGTGGGTTTTCTCCGGGTACTCCGGTTTCCTCCCACGCTCCAAAGATATGTTGGTAGGTTAATTGGCTTCTGTCCAAAATTGGCCCTAGTATATGAATGGGGACCTTGGATTGTGGGCTCCTTGAGGGTAGGGACCAATGTGAGTGTGCAATGTACAGGGACAATTGTAGACACTCACTCAGGTTGAACTGGATGGACTGGTGTCTTTATTCAACCTTACTAACTACCGGTATGTAACTATACCAACATATACAATTATCATGATATAGCTAAACAATATTATGTACAGTGCTCAGTGCAAATAAAGTGCAGAAATAGTATATATAAAGTGCAATCATATAAAGTCCATCCAATGTGTTGTACTGAACTTGTGAACAGTTGCGGTGATGGTTTTCAGGTGACTATTCTCGCTCCCCTCCCGAGTCCCCACTCGCCAGAAAATACGCCCGTTACTCTCTCCAGATCAGCGTCTCCTGTCAGTGATAACTGGGTTGTATGGACACTACATAGAGATAGCTCCCATCTTCCACCGGTATGATCAAAACATATGGACATCTTGGATCCTTCCCATCTTACTCAGTGAACAGGCACACATAAAGGTTCATTCATAAAATCCAAAGATATTACACTTGCATCAAAAAACTTTAAAACATGCAGAGAAAACGCTGCCTTGGCATGCAAACAATAGTCACCAGGTCTCCTCAGCTTGATGCGTTTTGCCCCTCCCGCTAGACGTCATCAGAAACCTAGGTCCACACCACACGTGTAAATAGTGACTTTCACAGACAGGATCTCGGCATGTCAGAGCTCAAGAAATAGTTCCAGGGTGTCCACAAAGCCATGTACTTATGGTAGCATCCCATATTTAGATAGTCTGGTTAAAGAAAGTCCATCTAGTCAAATTTATATATATATATATATATATATATATATATATCTGTTGCAAAAATGGAGCAAAGTGCGACGAACATGGTGAAATAAAATGCTCTGCTTTGCACATTTTTTATGGCCATTACCTTTGCTGTGTGTGTGTGTAATATATATAGCAAAGGTAATGGCCATAAATCTAAAATGTGCAAAGCAGAGCATTTTATTTCACCATGTTCGTTGTACTTTGCTCCATTTTTGCCATACTTATCCGCTATTATTGATTTTATTAACCACAGAAGGTAATCTGATCTTATACTTCCCAGGAAATTTTGCAACTAGTGCCCCCCTACTAATGCCCCATGCAACCCATTTAGCTGTATCTTTTTTTTTTTTTTTTGTATTAAAATGCAAGAGAAGGGGACCTTTTTCCGTGATGTCAAGGCAGGATGAATTGGCTAGGGGAAAGCATGTTTATAGACTGTGTGAAGAACTTTGTCTTTGTGTGGGAATGTTGGTGACACTGTTGTGGTTTGCTTGAATGAACTGCAATGACGCCACTAATAAGGTACCCTGCTGAGAGCCACAGTGAGCCTAATTCAGACCTCCCACATCAGCCATTCAGCTCTAGCTCAGTGTGGCTAATTTTTTCCCATTCCTTCAATTCTTTTGGCCTCCTTACAAACAGTAAAGTCAACTTTCACACCGACTGCGAGATAAGTGCTTTAGGAAATAATCGTGTAAACAGTATGTTACCTTCTGACCTGCAGCTGATACCTTGGCTCGGGACAAAACCCTCCAGGCTATTGCATTAGGCATGGCTATTAAGTGAATAATGCAGATGATCCTCCTTACAAAGTGCCCTGAGAAATGGTTTAGCTAAATCAGTGTGCCCCTTGTCACATTGAATTATACTCATCCGCCTCCCACTTCAAATTGCTTGTATTTATCTGTGTTTTTTTTCCAGCTCTATGCATATGTAGAGAAAGTATTGCACGGGAAATGCAGTCAATGCTGCTTGACTTGACACATTTCTTTGGACTTTTTTTTTTTTTTTATTATTATTGAAAAATGTGACTTGAGTGAAAAGCCTATGCGTTTTTTTTTATTTTTATTTTTTTTATTTGTAACACCAGTGCAACGTATATGGTACAAGGGAGACTGAAGAAAAGTAAAACTTTTTTGTTTGAATGTACGAATTGTATGTTCATATCGTCTATAAATCTGCACTAGCTTATACTTACAACAGTTAGCTTTATTTAAACATTTAGTCATTGCAACTGGAGAAGAAAAGGGCACTCTGTGCTATAGCGCAGTTTGACCAGGACGGAGTGGTCGCTAGGGAGTGCACGCTTGCAGAGTCCAGCCCATCCTGAAAACTGATGTACTTGGGGGATCGAAGGACTTGCCTTTTTTGCGCGGAGGCCCAACGACTCCCCCCCCCCCCCCCCCCCCCCTCCCACGACTTCCTATGCAATGGCAAGCAGGAGCAACATTTGAAAATCGGGAGAACTTGTGTGTACTATTCAAGGAATCTGGATTTACTTAGGACATTTTTGTAAATTGTAGCTAAAAATTTAATTGCAGTTCAAGCTTTAAGATTTGTTGGCTGTAGTTAAACTTTAGTTTCTTGCTTGAAGTTTATATAAAACTGCATGTTATTATTAGACAACCTGGTCTATAGGGTGATAATGCTGGAGTGATTTCACTGCAGATTGAACAGCAATGTCACCCTGTTAAAGAGAGAAAAATGTATATAATAGGATCACCAGGTAAATTTACAGATCAATTCGCTTTAAAGGGTGAGGCTTTAGTGCTATTGTCTTAAAGTGATACTAAAGTCTTGTTTTTGTTATTTTTAAAGGATTATTTTTTTCATATACTTACCTGCCCTGTGGTAGTGCTTTTGCACAGAGCAGCCCAGATCCTCCTCTTCTCTGGCCCCTCCCTCTTGTTGAGTGCCCTCACAGCAAGCAGCTTGCCATTGGGGCAACCTAGCTGAGCCGTAGCTCTGTGTGTCTGTTCAGACACGGTTCAGCTCCGCCTCCTCTCTCTCCTCATTGGCTAACGGACGGCAGCGGGAGCAAATGGCACTGCTGTTGTCTCAGCCAATCGGGAGGTAGAGTCCCGGAGAGCCGAGGCACTCACGCACATCCCTGGATGGAGATGGTGCTCAAGTAAGTATCGTGGGGGGGGGGGGTGCTGCTGCACACAGAATTTTTTTTTTTTATCTTAATGCCTAGAATGCATTAAGATAAAAATACCTTCTGCCTTTAGAATAACTTTAATTTGAAAATGGGAAAAGTTACCCCATGGGGTTTTAATGATAACAAGACCCGAAGTTAAAGAAAAATCTCTTTATATCAAAAAGTTTTATTATGGTAAAAAAAATGTTAAAAATAATCATTTAATGTATTAAAACATGAGCTTGAAAAGCATGCATACAAAAATACAATAGTATTTTTATATGCATGCTTTTCAAGCTCATGTTTTGTTTTACCATAATAAAACTTTTTTGATCTAAAGAGATTTTTCTTTAACTTCGTATCTTGCTAGCATTAAAACACCATTGGGGTAACCTTTCCCATTTTTAATATATATTCGGGGTGAGCAGCACCTTCTATCTCATTAATAGTAATGCCATTCCTTTTCTATAATCTTTGCTTCACTACCTAGCATGTCACTGATCCAGAATAACTTTAAAGCTCATCTCCAGGCAAAAATGAAATTTTAATAGTGCATTGTGCATCAGTTACCTTACTCCTCAGTCTTGGTTTCAATCACCTCTTTGTAAACCATTCTGTAGTGTAATGCGTCCAAGTCTGTTTCCTTTATGAACCAAGCTAATATCTTGCTCTGGGGTCCAGACATTTATCCCTCTATGAAGCACCCCTGGGCGCCGACTCCCCCCAACATAGAAAGACTGTGGGAAATATGGCATACAGACTTGCCTTCACTGGACGGGGAGGATTGGGAGGACTGCCTTGAGCACAGCCCCAATCTAGTCATCCCTTCCAGTGACCAGTTCATCCAGGTGAAATTCCTACATAGAATCTACTACACACCCCAGAAACTCCATCACATTTTTCCGTACAGGGATCCCATATGCTCCAGATATAGAACTCATGTGGGTAAGTTTTTTCACATGTTTTGGGAATGCCCAATTATATTGACTGGCATATGGTCAGCGATATTCAGCAAAATAAATTTGAGGCTACAACTGTCCCTTTCAGTTCTACCGGAGCTGGCCCTACTAGGGGTTCATGAGGATACTCAGCTTTTACTCTATGCAAAGATGGTGATTCTCCTGAAATGGATCTCGCCCTCCCCTCCGGCCCTCTCCTCTTGGGAGGCACAGATGCGGCCCTACCTATGTATAGGATTGTATAAAGGAATACTAATGCGCTCCACCTAATGGTTCATAGGAAGACTAAATGAGTACAAAATTTTATACACAGGAAGCAGCCAGCATAAAAACAGTGATCTCAGCACCGAAAGTAAGTGTAAAAAATGGTATAAATAAAAATGCGGCGCTACCTAAAAGTGCTTATACATATACAATGAGTAGTAATACCAAAATAAAGTGCAAATGAGATACTATCCCACTATATGATAAATACAGCATATATAGTGCAAAAAATGAATCTGCATAAATAATCCAAAATGCAAAAAAAAATTATATATAAAGTGAAAATACGTGAAGAAATCAATCCAGTGATTAAATATAAAATAATCAATATTAACAAGTGATTGTCCACAAAAACGTGCACTGATGGCTGAAAAACTTGCAAAAATAAAGTTCATGCAGAAAGTGTAGAAATCATTTCCAAAAGTGACAATCCACTGCAAACTTCAGTGCTTATTATGTGCACCACCTATTTCCCCCAGCCTCTCACCTCCAATATCTGGAAAATAGGCGCTGTGTATAATTAAAATAGCTGCTGGCTCCTTATTCATCCAGTCTCACTGCTCCACCGCTGTCAGTGTCTCACTGTATGGCTATGTAGTACATGCGTTGCGTTACACCTCGTAACTTTGAAAAAGTTACGAGGTGTAACGCAACGCGTCAGGGAAGGAATTTGGTGTCGGACCTACCACTTCCGGTTACGGCCGAAACCGGTAGTCCGCGTCTGCTGCATGCTCTGCTGTTTGTTTCTATGTAAGTGTGGATTTTACCTTCTAAATATAATAAAATAGCTATTAATTACTACACATGAAAGCCCCTCTGTCTTCTTCCATCATATACCTGTTGGACATCCTGGAGTAATTGGGAGGGCATGTACTACATAGCCATACAGTGAGACACTGACAGCGGTGGAGCAGTGAGACTGGATGAATAAGGAGCCAGCAGCTATTTTAATTATACACAGCGCCTATTTTCCAGATATTGGAGGTGAGAGGCTGGGGGAAATAGGTGGTGCACATAATAAGCACTGAAGTTTGCAGTGGATTGTCACTTTTGGAAATGATTTCTACACTTTCTGCATGAACTTTATTTTTGCAAGTTTTTCAGCCATCAGTGCACGTTTTTGTGGACAATCACTTGTTAATATTGATTATTTTATATTTAATCACTGGATTGATTTCTTCACGTATTTTCACTTTATATATAATTTTTTTTTGTACGTTTTTTTGCATTTTGGATTATTTATGCAGATTCATTTTTTGCACTATATATGCTGTATTTATCATATAGTGGGATAGTATCTCATTTGCACTTTATTTTGGTATTACTACTCATTGTATATGTATAAGCACTTTTAGGTAGCGCCGCATTTTTATTTATACCATTTTTTACACTATGTATAGGATTACTTGCATAAATAGGGAGTGGGAATATGATAAAATGTGGGCCCCTTGGACCTCTTGGTGATTTGCTCATCATAGTTACGGTTATATAGGACTGTAAAGTTACTGCTGGTAGACCTAATCTCTTTCCTCTTTGCTATAGGTACTTCACAAGTTACTGCATATAATGATCCCAATACCTCACTTCCTCTACTTGTATGTGTTTACTTGGCATGAAGTGTTCTGTTCTATGTCAACTGGTATGCTGTATTTACTCTGAATGACAATAATAAAGCACCTTTGATTGTTAAAAAAAAATAAAAAATTCCCAGCTCGTTATCTTCTTGGGCTCTTGTCCACCCACTGCTCCCTGAAGCCTAAAGCCTCGTACACACAATCGTATTTTCGACAAAGCGTCATACCTTTGTCCGAAGGGCGTGTGCGAGGAACTTGCCTTGCATATAAACGGTACACAATTGTTGGCGAACAAACACAAACGTAGTGATGTACTATGTGGAATTCCAGCTCTTGAGCGCCACCCTTTGGGCACCTTCTGCTAACGTCGTGTTTGTTGAGCATTGATTCCGAGCATGAGTGTTTGTACTTTGGACTTTTGTACACATGATAGGAAAATATAACAGACCGTTTGTCTGCCGAAAATGTACTAGCCTGCCATTCAACATTTGTTGCCAGAAAGTTGGACAACAATTGTCTGGTGAAGCGTACTAACGGTAAGATTTTAGGCCAACAGTCTGTCATCGCACAATTCCCTGCCGAAAATCCGATCGTGTATACGGGGCTTGAGAGAGGGAAGCTGGCTGATGGAAGGATCTCCTTCGCCATTAACAGATGTCCACATCAGCAGACAGGGATGGAGAACCTGAAATGAAGAAAAACCCCAGGAAAAAAAAAAAGGAGAGAAGCTTTGTCATGTGTCCATGGCTTCAGGAAAGTGAAACGGGCAACTAGTTGGAGGGGGGGGGGGGGGGGTTGCTAATATTTTGGAATTGGGTTATAAGTTTGCAGGTAACTTCAGATTTTAGTGAACTGGTCCCAACAAGCTATTTATTTTGCAAACACATTCAGCAACTGTGTGCGCTGTATAAAACTGTATGTAGCATTAGCCATTCCCAGAGCAAAAAAAAAAACTCAACACAGCGCACGAAATAAACGCCTTAGAAAAAAACCCTACACCAGCACTTTGTCAAGGCAAATGTGTTTTGAGTGCATTAACACAAGTGTTCTCAAGTGACAAGGCTCTAAAGGATTTGACATAATAAAAGACTGCCTGACACAGTTGACGGATACTGTTGCAAGAATCTATACTGAACAATTTTTCATACAGTACCTGTGTACAGCTACCTTTGCAAACCAGATTATAAAAGTCCACAAACCTGAATGTTTTCTAATGAATGTTTCGCAAACCTTAGTATTTGTATCACCTTAGAGGCGTATTCCGAAAGCCGTGAATGTGACATTCCCCAAGCATTCACTTTAGGTAGTTCTTCCTGATGGATGTTTTAAGATGCAGTGTACGATTCACCACTACAAAGGGTCGATGCCATATTTTTCTAATTTAATAATAAAGATGCCCCTTATTGTTCTTGTCTATATATTCAGAGTCCTCATAAAACAAAGCAGCAGTTATTCAATTTTTTTTATTCTTTTTGATTTTTAGATTTTTTTTGTTTCTGTTCTCGAAATGACCCGTAAAAACGTATTCCCCTATTTTTGGAAGCTCACACTATATAGATATAGATATATATTATAGATATATATATTATTTATAAAAATCCTCATTTTCCTTTTGTTAAAGGGTCCCTTTAAAATTTAAAATAAGCTTAAAAGTTTCATGTCCCTGTTTGAGCACAGTGAATGATGTATTATGATATTGTATATACAGCTAATGTTGTTACTAGTTAACCTCCTGCTCACCCTTTGTGGAATGAATCATACTATCCTGCTGCATATTGTAATGATATATCCCTTGTACTGTTCACCAATGGATGTCCTCACAGGGACAACTTATGACTTCTTCATGTGAAAACATTTATAAAATTCTTAGCTGCAGCAATAAAGCTGCAAAACAGAGTAAGCCATTTTAATTTATCATAGCATTGTTTATTTATTTGGTCTATAACAAGTCCATCTTCCCTGATCTTAACTGTAAAATTCTGGCTATTGTGTCATCTTGATTGCAGAACTCTCCGTATATGAAAACAGTGTTGGATTGGCTGCCCTATAGCCTGGCAGGCAAATCGGAGATGATCCAGTGTCCCAGCTGTTCTTGTTTTTATGTTTACAATAACTGAAGATAATTGGAATGAATATAGGCTATATAGGAATGAATATAGAGCTCTCCGTATTTGAAAACCACGCTGGCTTAGCTGCTTATAGCCTGACGGGCCAATGGGAGATGACCCAATGTCCTGGCTGTTCTCATTTTATGTTTACAATGGCTGAAGATAATTGGAATGGATATAGACTTGGCTATTATGGTTTAGTCTTCTGCACCACGACAATTATTTTTGACCGGATCCATTTTGCATTTTACAATAGAATTCATTTTGCATTTATGTAGTTTCTATAAATTCCTCAGTCCCTGCCTTTTATCTCTAAAACCAGAGTTTCCTAGAGCACTGTGCCCACTGTGTCAGGGTAGTGTGGGTAGCGTTATAGCTGGTAATGGAAATCTCTGGTCTAAAATGAGTGATCACTCATCGGCTTCATAGATAATCACCAAAAGGTTGGTTGATTAGGCCAAAATATTGTGTCTTTAGAATATTTATTTTGCACATTACTGAAATATCTTGGGCAGTCTACAAATAGACTAAAGTCTGTTATCACCTGACTCATCCTAGTCTTTCATCAAATGTCCAGTAGCATAGTGAATCCCTCCTAGGACAGAAGATATTCCTAATGTCCTACTCCATAACCTATCCCACAAATAGGATTATTCTTCATATTAAGCTGGGACGGAGCCACGCAATCATTCCTATACATCCTATTAGCCAAATTCACATCCAGAACTGCTGTAATAGATTTCAGATATAGCTTAAAGCCGAGTTCCATCCAAAAGTTGAACTTCCGCTCATTTGCCTCCTCTCCCCCTCCGGTGCCAGAATTGCCACCTTTCAGGAGGAGGGGGGACAGGATACCTGTTTTTGACAGGTATCCTGTTTCCACTTCCTGGAGTCCAGGCCGCAGCCCGTGACATCACTGTGGGGCTCCCTCCCTCCTTCTCTCGCTGTCGCCATGCCAGTAGGAGAGAGGAGCAGGGCCTTGCGCATGGGCAGTAGCGTTCCCAGCGTGAAACCATAAGGCTACGCTGCCAGGTACCCTTACCCGCAATGGTAGCGGCAACACCCGACAGCTGATGGAAAAATCAGCTGCGGTGCCGACATCGCTTGACTACAGGACAGGTAAGTGTCCAATTGTTAAAAGCCAGAAGCAGTATGTGTAGCTTTGGCTTTTATTTGTTTTATTTTTTGGGGGCGGAACATTGCTTTAGTACTATAGAGCCAATTATTCCAAACTGCCTACTGTTTCAGACCTTCATTAGTGCTGCGTAATGAAACCATGGCTTCTATGATGATATGGGGATGTGTGATGGAATGAGACCTGTCAATATCTTCTGTTCTAAGAAGACTTTACTGCATTGCAACCATTCAGTTGGATTACTTTTTGCCATGTTTTCCATATGCTGCTCTAAAGATGGCTAGCCTAAAATATGCAGCAGGGAATGTCTCATTCCCTCCCGAGTTGAACCTGGGCTAGTGCACCTTGCTTGTGCCCAGGTGAAGGCAGGACTCTCCCCAAGTTCTAATGCCTTTCTGATTTGAATGGGGCTGGGAGACGCAAGGAGCAATAGGTGAGGTGCCGTCCCAGGGGTGCCAGAAAAACTTTGGGTTGCACACCATGGTATTTCTTCACTGGCATTAGGTCACATCCCTTTATGCTTTGCTTGCACTATGCTTGTTGGGCAGGCCTTTTGGCCAGCCAGGGCTGAAAGACCTGCTGCGTATTACACATATCAGCTGTTTTTGTTTTTTTTACTATTTATTCTTGAGCAGAACACTGAATGTGTGTGTGTGTTATTTTTTATGTGCACAGAGAAAGAGGGTTTAGGGTATCGGGCCAGCCCTGATGTCGGAGGGAGGTTCTATGGCCTTGAGGTTTTTTTGCCCATCCCCATTCGGACGGGTCTCAAGGAGAGCCTCTTGCCAAGTACTTGGTGGACCGGTCTCGGCTGATTGTGGGGACCACCTGGCTTTGGCCTAGGTAGACCAATGGCATACCTTGCCTCTGTCTGTAGCCTTGGACCCCTGGAAGAGCACTTTTTATATACTGTGATTTCACGCTTCACTTTTTTTATTCACAGTGTTCAAAAAGGCACTGCATTGCAGAGCTTCATGGGGTGGGGGAAAAAAAACTTGGAATAACTCTTATTAGTTTATATCTGCACTATACACCAGTAGTTGAGGAAGTGCATCTGGCTGATGGGCTGTGAAGCAATGATTTGCATTTGTCCACCCACTGTCCTAAAATGAGGAATAACCACCTAATTTTTGGGATATGCGTGAAAGAATGAGACCCGTTCTAAGGCGGCTTTACAATGCTACACGCTGATTTTGGTTGGAGGGCTTTTCGATTCCTTTAGTCTCTTCTCACCATAACCTGTATAGTTAAAAGGTCTCCTGAATGTCTAGCAAAAGATAATTTACGAAATTCTGCAAGGGACCAGAGGCATTTGACCAGGAAGCTAAGCCATGTCTTCTACAATTCTCAACCAACAACCAGCAGCCAAAGCACTTAGGGCTGCCTGTCTTTGCCTTCAGGGCAAAGTGTGGTCCTCATAAATGAGGTGAAACTAATCATTTTTATGAAATCCTTAAATGTGTAAAAGTAATGTAATTGAGGTTTAATTAACTGATTTCTTTTGGTGTCTGGCCCGGTATCTTTTGACTCCATCATTCCTGACTTGTGATATCCATTTAGTTAACAAGCTGTAAGTAGCAGTTCTTTGGCAAGAAGTGTCAATTCAGAAAAAAATGACTTTGGGGAAAAATTAGCTGCACATACCTTCCTTGAAAAATCAATTTATTTAAAAAGCCATCTGTCACGCCTTTCTGCAACTTCACTAACATTCATTATTTTTATGTTAGCTGTAAATGACCTTGAGCAATGCCAAAAATCAAAATGAATTACTGAAATTGGCAAAGGCCAACATGGCTTTGTTTTAAAGTGAAAGTCTTGTGAATTGTGGTAAGAAGCAGGTTTAGAAAACTACTAATATCTGATGAGTGTCAGAGTCCACTTCGAGAAGTATATGTCATTGTTTTTTTTTTTTTTTTTTTTTTTTTTTTGTGTTTTTTTTTTTTGCGTTTACTGTGATTATCTTTGAGCTCTACAAAATATACTGAACAAGTGATTTTGTAGCACCTACATTATTTTTGCTATTGTCAATGAAGAGTCTGTCTCAACCTCCAAACCTTTATAGATCGCTCGCTGAGCAACAGAATTTCAGAAACATTAGCGACGTAAAAATTTACCTGTGTCGTATAATGCAGCTGCCGTTGGTCATGGCGCCTGCAATTTATAGCTGCATAGGAACATATTGAAGCCAGGTACAGCAGAAAATCTGACATGGCCATACAGCTTAGTGGGCATTCCAGTGAATAGGTGGGCATGCTTTTTACTTAAAGTGGAGTTCCACCCATAAAATGTACTTTTCATTAGTCAGCAGCATTAAACCAAATAAACAACATTTGGGGGACATTACTTTTTTATTTTTTTTACTCACGTTTTGATGTCTGTTGTTAAGGGGTGCCTTGGAATCTGCCTCTTCCTCTCCCTGGCGCCTGACGTAATTTCCCTCGGCGCCCGTACTTGCTAGTGCTCCTGGGAGATGCTTGTCATCATTTCCCAGGAGTCAGTGGGATGCGCCGAAGGATCCGTTGCCATCACAGTGTGGGCTTGCACTTCCGACGACACTCATTGTGATGGCAACATCGGAAGTGTATGGCGCTGCGCCGTACATACGGCGCATGCGCAAGAATGGACAGTGCGTGCTGGTCACTCAGCTGCACCAGAGCCCCGGAAGATAGTGCTTGTGGTGGGCTTCACATGCCCACAAGCAAGATGGAAAGTGCCAAGAACAAGGAGTGTAACATATCTTGCTCATTTAAGTCTGCAGTTGGGCAGCGATTAAAAAGAGAAAGATGAGTGCTAGTAGTAAGTCTTTTAAAATAATAATCATCCAGAAAAAAAAAAAAACTTCACACGCTTTAAAGCTGATCTCAAGCTTTGGTTTCAGGTTAAGTAGTTTATTTCCCTCACTAACATGCTACTGGGTGTGCTGTATAAGCTCTATGTAGCCTCACACAAAATCACTTCTAAGCGGCACTCAGCCATTCATTGGATCTTTGTATTCTATCCTCTGGCTGAGTCAGAGAGGCGGGTTGATGTCACAATGTCAGCTTTAAAGGAAAAAAAGATAAAATAAAAGTGCATATTATTAGTAAGGCTGAGCTCGGGCGTGTTTGCAACCTGCACGTGCCGAGCCCGCCAGGAAATCGGCACTGCACAGCGCTAATCGAGGGCAGGGAGACATTTCTCAATCTGCGCAGCCGCAGATCTGGTAAATGTCTCACTGCTCGACTTCCTGGCGGGCTCTGCACATGCGGGTTTGCGAACACGCCTGAGCTCATCCTCAATTATGACCTATTATTGGTGCCTGTGTCAACAGGTTTTTGGGCATCAGTTTGAGATGCTTCTGAGACCATTCAGGATTCTTTGACAGGTGCATTCCTCCTGCAGTTTGCCTTATCCTATCTTGCATGTATTGTTCTGCAAACCATTTTGCATGCCTGTATTTGGGAATGCAACACCTTTTTGAAATGAATCAAAACTTTTTGATACAGACCTTTAGGCCCAGTTCACACTATTGCGATACGAGAACCCTGCGAAGCAACTGCGGGTTCCCGCATCGCACCCAACACCCATGGCAGTTCACACAGCCATATGCGAACTGCTGGGGAGTGTCATTATATGTTAAAGACACCCCCATTTCAGCTCGCATATCACACTGCGAACTGATAGATCGGACATGAATCGGATCGCATATGTGAAAAAAAGGGTCCTGTGCGTGTTTGGACCGAATGCGGTGCGATGTCAGCCATACTATCTGTATGGCTGACATTGCACCGCACAGACATCGCATGTAATGTGAACAGCAGAGTGCTGCAAATTACATGCGATGTCTGGCATCGCAATAGTGTGAACCGGACCTTAAAGTGTTTTATATGAAGTTTGCAAGTTTTTGCTTCTATAAGAATCCTTTGCTGTTAATTATATAGGTATATAGATTAACCTGTATAGGGACCTCTAGTTATGTCTGTTACCATCTTTTGAGCTAAGATTTCAGCCACATAGGCCGTTCATTTTTTATTTTTTTTGTTTTTTCGTTGAGTGTTGTATACCTCCCAACATTTTGAGATGGGAATGAGGGACACCTACTAGCAAACGTATGTAGGCATAGGACACGCCCCCTGCCACACCCCCTTAAAGGAGAATTAACCAACATAGTGCATTAAATCCACAAGGGCTTTTTTTTTTTCCATTACTATTCTTTTATGTTGTCTTTTAAAATTTACAAATGCAGCCATTTAGAATTTGGATAAAAGATTTAGCTCTGGGAAACACGTTTTGAAAGATCAAAAGTGCATTTATATACGACTATATGGATCAGACCAAAATGAGGGACAAATGAGGAGGAAAGCGGGACATTTCCCCAAATAAGAGACCGTCCTTGGAAATCAGGGACAGTTGGGGGAGCTGTGGTGTCGTGGTCTTGCATTGCGCGAAGGAGCGGTACAGCATATGTAGCACATGTAGTATATAGGAGTGTGTTTTTTACAACATATTAGTATGTATATCCAGATCTTTGTTTACACATACAGATAGAAAAAAATATGCATGTCATGTAATGGAAACGGCCATAATATTTTTTGACATAACTATACTGGCACCAAGCATAGAATGCAGATTCCCTGTTCAGGTTCAGATATTAAAAACCTTTTAGTATGTACTATTGAGTTCTTTATATAGGTGTGACATTATTGCCATTCATCTATTGATTTTTTTATTTTTATTTTTTTTCAGTATTACTGATCATCGATATGAAAAAGTTCCTTACTTTGTCTTTGGAGATTTTAACTTTCGACTGGATTTGAAGTCGGTAGTAGAGGTAAGATGTATGCCATTTGATGGATCTCTCTAGGCAATTGCTGTCTGGGGGATAATCTATTCTGAATGTGTTCTCTTCCTGCAAATTTCTGTTCAACAGTCTCAACATATTTAAAACCTACATGCAGTCTACATTGTGCTCCACTTAGAGAGGAACTGCAGTCTGCTCACATAATTTGTAATAATAAAAACGTGCCATTCTGAAGCTTCCCTCCAACTACTTTGCATATTATTTTATATATACTGGGATTCTGTACTTGCCAAATGTCCTGCAGAAATCTCCCTCCGCTGAGTCTGGCTGCAACCATTTTAAAGCGGAGGTCCACCCTAAAATAAAAAAACATACATTTACTTACCAGAAACCCCTGTTGCTAGGCAGTCTTCCTAATCTGCCGCTTCCTATTCCGTGGCGCTGTTCTGTCACTTCCTCCTCTTCGGCGTGCGGCCCCGTTGCCCTCTGGGACGTGTGTGTGTGTATGTCCCAGAAAACAGGGCCATTCACAAAGCGCAGCGCGATTCGCACATGCGCAGTAGGAAACAGAGTGAAGGCCTCGGGGGGGGGGGGGGGGGGGGGGGCGACATTGCGGGCTCACTGGACAGGTAAGTGCCCTTATTAAAAGTCAGCAGCTACAGTGTTTGTAGTTACTGATTAAAAAAATTAAAGGCTTGAACACCGCTTTAACTGTGGGCAGCTGAAGCTGCTGCCTGTTCACTTCCTGGATTTACACAGACACACAGGAGGCACACCTCCCAGCTCTGCAGCTCTCATTGGCCCTCTGACTCATCCCCCCCCCCCCTCCTGGCAAATGCTCACAAGAGAGAGAGAGCTGTGCATATCGTCATAAGCCTAGGCTAATGACCAGACAAGGAACCAGAAGTGGGCTGTATAAGGTATTAACTGGCAGAAAAAAAGTTTTACTATCCAAAGTTAAAACAACAACAAGGGCAGAAGATTTAATAGATGGAAAGATGAAAAAAATGGCCGAAGTTCCACTTTAAAGTGAACATGTAAGTCAAAAAGTAAGTATAAGCAGCTGGAGCGGGCCGCCATGAAAGCAAATGCAAATCTAGGCTAAGCACATGATCATTAAGTTAAGCTTATTCACGTAAGGATAACCCATCCAATATTTTCATTAGTAGTGTGTTTTTTTTTTTTTTTTTTTTTTTTTATCCACATATCCACATTTTTCTTTGTTTTTTTTAGAATTTGTATTGAAAAATTTAGTTCACAATGTCGAATATACAGGTTATCGCCTCTTAACCACTTTCCGCCCGCCCCAGAAACACGGTGGCATAGTGGTTTCAAAATCCTGACCGGACGTCATATGACGTGATCAGGATTTTGAGCCGCTGCGCGCCCCCGGGGGCGCGCATCGCTTCGATCGGAGACTCTTTACCACGTGATCAGCCGTGTCCAATCACGGCTGATCAGTGTAAATAGGAAGAGCCGGTGATTGGCTTTTCCTCACTCGCATCTGTCAGACGCGAATAGAGGAGAGCCGATCGGCTGCTCCTCTGACAGGGGGGGGTCTGTGCTGATCGATTATCAGTGCAGCCCCCCCGAGGATGCCCACACTGGACCACCAGGGATGCCCAGCACTAGGTATGCCACCCTAGACCAGGGATGCCAATCAGTGCCCAAAATGGATGCCAATCAGTGCCCACAGTGGGCATCACTGATTGGCATGCATTATTGTTTGGCACTGATTGGCATCCATCAGTACAATTTAATACAATACTACCTATCAGTGCCCATCCGTGCCGCCTATCAGTGCCCATCCATGCCCATCAATGCCACTTCATTGGTGCCACCTCATTGGTGCCCATCAGTGCCGCCTTATCAGTGCCCGTCAGTGCAGCCCCATCAGTGAAGAAGAAAACGTACTTATTTACAACGTTTTGAAACTGAAACCAAAAAAACATATTTTTTTCAAAGTTTTTGTTTTTTTTTCATTTGTTTAGCGAAAAATAAAAACCGTAGAGGTGATCAAATACCACCAAAAGAAAGCTCTATTTGTGGGGAAAAAAATGATAAAAATTTAATTTGTGTCCAGTGTAGCATGACCGCGCAATTGTCATTCAAAGTGCGACAGCGCTGAAAGCTTAAAATTGGTCTGGCCAGGAAGGTGTTTAAGTGCCCTGTATTGAAGTGGTTAAAGCGTATCTACAGCCAAAACTTTTCATTGCTTTGGGTAGACTGGGCAAGGATTAAAACTCCTGTTGGGTTTTACTGCCATTAGAGGATCTTTTAAAGAGTTTCATCAGTTCCCGTTGGGCATAAAGTCGGTACCTAGGACAGGAAGTGAGAGTAAATCTCTGTAAACAGAAGTAAAATGCAACATAGACAGAAGTTAAATGTTTCTTTTAAATATGGGAATGCTAGAACATAAATCAGCCTTTTATTGCTGTCCATTGCATTTTTCCTCACTTCCAGTCTGTTAAAACTTTGTTCAAAAACAGAAAGCGAGGGGAAATCTCACTCCTTAGCTGACCTCTGTAGCTGTGTGTACTGTGATGTAAGTCATCATCGCAACAGAGATTCTAAAGATCAGTCAGTTCCTAACAATTTACAAATGTTGCTGTTTATTTATATTAGAAGTCTAGCAGGCTGCCATGTTTCCACTGCCATCCAATATAATAGGGGATTACATACCTCCCAACTTTTTGAGATGGGCATGAGGGACACCTATCAGCAGAATTATGCGAGCATAGGACACGCCCCCTGCCACACCCCTTAACAGGAGAATTGTACAAAAAAAAAAGATTGGTTAAACCCACAAGTGCTTTTTTACCACTACTATTCCTTTATATTGGCTTTTGATACTTATAAATGCAGCCATTTAGAAATCAGATGAAAGGATTAGCACTGGAAAACACTTTTTGATAAAAAGTGCATTTTAAAAACGTCTATATAGATCAGACCAAAATGAGGGACAAATGAAGAGGAATGAAGGACAGGGGGACATTGCTCCAAATCAAGGACAGTCCCTCCAAATCTGGGACAGTTGGGAGCTATGGGGATCAGGTGTGCCTCCGTTATGAAATTTGAAGTTGAAAGACTTCACAACACCTGTGGCTACAGAAGTTAATGAGGGTGTTGCATAAGTAAATACTTTAAAGGTTTGTGTTAAAGTTCCATTAACTTTGGGGGGTAGGACTGATTGACTTATATGGACCACTTCTGTTTCCCCCAAAGATCCTAAAGATCCTACATTGCAAACCTTGCATGTCTGTAAAATGGTTGTTTGTTAGGCCTAGTTCATATGAGCTGCAGGTTGTAGATGAGCAGTATGTGCAACAAGCTTTTAGAAAGCTTTGAGAAGATTGCCAAAAACACAAATCTTAATTGGAGTGCTGACTGTAACTTTACACAAGCTGTTAGAAGACTTCAGAACTACTTGAAGCTTGTTAAGGCTGTTAGCTGCTTGTTTTAAAGTGACAATTAGCATTTATTAATAAAAAAAATAAAAAATAAAGCAATAGAACGTGCTCGGTACTTAAAAGGTAGCTCTACTTTCATGGGAAAAAATTTAATTAAAAAAAATATACGAAACAATACCAAACAAGCCATATTGCAATTTAATGTTTTTAAAAATTGTCTTTTTCAATTTGCAGCATTGCAATTTTGTTTTTGTTTTTTTATCTGCATCACTGATTTTCTTAAAGAATTAAAGAATATAGCAACTCGGAGGTGTTCTGTACACAATTTGTGCAAAATGTAATTTCCTGCTTATGTGATTGGCTCATTGTGTTTCCCAGAAATCTGCACTTAAGATAAAAGTCCAATTGTAGGCACCCACTGCAAAGGAAATGTAAGTTTTGGTGTGCTACTTCTCAAAATAGTCTAAAGGGATGTGGACACTGCAGCTTTCCTCATTAGAACACAGAAAGTGCATCAGCTGATTATTAGTGAACCAGACACTCCCATTCAGAATGAGTATGCAGCCGGTCTGGTGAAACACAGCGCTATTTATTGACCGCAACAAAAGATAGGAATCTGCTATAAAGTTTGGTAAAATCCTTGCAAAGAACATTGATAACCCAAAGGTTTTTTATTTTTTTATTTTGTTGTCTTTAACATAGCCACAGTGGAGAAAAGCTCCTGGAAGTGTCTGAATACATTCCCTGGAGTCTGTACTGCATGATAAAAATAGTGCCCACTGGGGAGTTAATTAATAATTATCTTTTGTTACCCCTTTCACACTCACAGCGGTCCCCCCGGGTGATCTAAGTACATTTCAGGGGTTTTACCAAGCTTTGTTGCAGATTCCTACCTTTTGTTGTTCAGAAGAAATTGATGTTTTTTTTTTTCTTTGTGTTCATGTTGCAAGTGCATGTGATTGATTTTAGAATTATCAATCAGCTGCTGAACTTGCAGGGTTCTAATGAGTAAAGTGACAGGTTTTGCATCCCTTTAGTAGAGATTTTGCTTTGGGAGTATCTCACCAAGAATTACATTTGCCCAAAATTTGACTTGTATCTTAGTGCAGACTCGTAGGCGAATCAGTGAGCCAATCGCACAACTAGGAAATTACATCTCTGGGGGGGGGGGGGGGGGGGGGGGGGCACGTAATGTACACAATTTGTGTACAGGACACCCTCAGGTTGCCATATTGCATTGCATTTTACAGCAAATTACAGAGCTGCAGATTGAAAAGGAAAGGTCATTTTTATTAGCAAATCGTTACAATAAGACTTGTGTAGTAATTGTATATGCTAGATTTATTTTTATTTTTTTATTTGCTTTTTTTTCCCCCACAAAAGTGGAGTTACCCATTAAAACTGGTTTCTTTAGAATTATTGACAATGGCTTTGCTTTAATAAACTATAATGTGTGTGCTGGAATGAAGACACCGTAAAGTGAGATATGGTCCTCTGTCCACTTTACTATTAGCATGTCCTTTGATGAAATAGCATTTTTAGTATCTGTCTTTTTATATAGTTCCTGGATCAATACTACAGATAATTGTTGACACTTTTTTTTCCTCTCATACACTTCATCTTGATTGTGTAATATGCGTTTAATTTATATTCCTTCGTTATCCAGACACATGGTGTGGATTACATTTTTAGATTTGTGATCCTGACATTGTACAGTGTTTTTTTTTTTTTTTTTTTTTTTTTTTTTTTTTTAAACCATTAAGACACACCTATACCTAATTTATCTATATTTTTTTAAACTAAAGAAAGAATACTTGCAATTATTTGTAGAATGTGAAAGTGTGATCGACTCTACAGTACTTCACCAGGACTTAAAGGGAAGGCTTAGCGTGTGTTCTGTGAGAATGTTTAGCATTTTTATGCATTTCCTTTAAAGCATTTTTAATGCGTTTTTCACATTTTAAATGTTTGCAGCTGGCATGTATTATAATATTGACCTTACATGAAAATGTCTGCTTATCTTGCAACCTCCTGGCCAACCAATGTAAAAAAGGCAACGTAAAGAAACAATTACTCACCGCAGTATCTAATGTTCTCACCAAGGCAATGGTGATGTTGCTGAGATGTACTACAGGAATCCTGGAAAGGTTTTTGAGTGTTTTATAAAGTTTCTTCCAAGGTTTTCATTGTATTGCTTTAAGTTATCATCATTTACATAATCTGGAGAGATGCAAGATTCAAAGGGTTTTAAATCTTCCGTATATACTCAAGTATAAGCCGACCCGAATATAAGCCAAGGCACCTAATTTTACCACAAAAAACATTGAAAACATATTGACTCAAATATAAGCCTAGGGTGGGAAATGCAGCAGCTACTGTAAGTTGAAAATAGGGTGGTCAATGCCCATTTGCAGCCCCACTGTGCCCATTTGCAGCCCCACTGTGCCCATTTGCAGCCCCACTGTGCCCATTTGCAGCCCCACTGTGCCCATTTGCAGCCCCACTGTGCCCATTTGCAGCCCCACTGTGCCCATTTGCAGCCCCACTGTGCCCATTTGCAGCCCCACTGTGCCCATTTGCAGCCCTACTGTGCCATCGGCATGTCCCACTGTGCCATCTCCCTGCTTCACTGTGTCCATCTGCACCCTCATGTACCTGATCTCCCGGCGCTGTGACATGCAGTCTAGTCGGCAGCCGTGCGGTGTACCGAAGCCCCGCCTTCTCCTCGTCCGTGATGGAACACTGATTCAGTTTCCCAGCAGTGAGTCAGTGTTCCACCTACCACGGACAAGGAGGAGGCAGGGCTTCGTTACACTGCACTGCCCCCGACTAGACTGCATGTCACAGCGCCGGGAGATCAGGTACATGAGGGTGCAGATGAACACAGTGACTCGAGTATAAGCCGAGGGGGCTTTTTCAGCACTGAAAAACTCAGCTTATACTCGAGTATATACGGTATGTATCTTTAGAATAGCTAATAATGGATGATCTATATCTCACTGTAGTCACTCTGCCTCCCCGACTGATCGCAGTATAACTTTTTTTTTCTTTGTTGAACCTTGACACACCTTGCTCACCCAGCACACACCTTAAGTTATTTCAAATAATTTTTCTAGGCCAAGCATAGCCAAAAAGAAGAGCGGATTAGCGAATGTACCTATACAAACAAGAAAATAATGTTACTCTGAGAGATATGGTTAAAGTGGTTGTAAAACCTTACAGACCACCTTTCCCTACAGGTAAGCCTATAATAAGGATTACCTATAGGTTCTGGAAAGATCTCCTAAACCTGTGCGGTTTCTATAGGGCCCGTGCCATTATCGTTGGCTCCCGTGCGCATGTGCGGGAGTGATGCGCACGGGACCCGACTTCCGGCCAGTCTCAGAGTCAGAGTCCACGGCCCCGGAAGGAAAAGGGGTGAAGATAGATGCTTCCACCAGCGAGGACATTGCGGGCTTCGTTTGCAAGTAAGTGCCAAAAATGAGCTAGTATGCAATGCATACTAGACCATTATGCTTTTACTTTGCAGGGGAATAAAGAGGAAGTAAAACCCATCAGGGTTTGCTTCCTCTTTAAACGCCTGCAGTATTCTGACTCTGACAGTAATTAACAGAACTAAACTGAATTTTCCTAGCAACAGTATAGAAGACAGTTCTAACTTATTATAAAAGTCACAGCTTTATTCCACTGGTCAGTGATTGATAGGGGAAAAAAGTTTGCCAGCAAATTTGGGGCCCTGAAAGAAAGCACAATAGTTCCCATCAGACAACAGATGAATGTGAAAAATGTTACTCTTACCAGACCAAGAGCTCCCTCATCTGGGTCTCCAGACATGTGCTCTGATTCCTTTACAGTGCTCAGACAGGGATAAGAAATTGCTTTGATGTCTTTCTTTCAATCCTGCTGAGATGTCCTTCCTTTCCTTCCTAACAAGCTGTAGGAATTCTCTGCTGTACAGTTTGACACCCTAATCACATCTCTCACCCTCCCAAGGAGAACGCTCCCAATCTCTGAGGCAAGGTGGGTAGTCTCTTTTCTCCCGATTGTGGTCAGCTATGGTAGGGTTCTGTTCAGCTAGCAGTAGCAGCCCAGTGTTCTTCCCCCCCCCCCCCCCCCCTACACACCTGCTTGCTTCAAGACAGTCCTCTTCTGAAAACTCACCAGCCTACAGACTCCTTCTTCTTGGTCTATTGCATCAGTCTTCTCCAGGATAAAATCAGACCCAGCCAAGATGGCTGCCTTATTCACATTAAACACTACATGGACAATCCATGCAAAGTGGTCTCCTTGAAGGTGGCTGCTGCTCTTCTGCAATAATGAATATTCAGTTTAATCCTGTCTACACTGCAGAAAGATAATGCAGAAGCAAAGGAAGAAGTTTATGAGCAGTTATTAGTTACAGTCCAGGTGACCTGGGACAAGGCTTTTTGTCTTGTCTATATGCAGGGACTTCCTTTGACAAGGCTGCTGTGTGCAGCCCAAAGCATCTGGAGTGTAGTAGCCCACGATCTGTTTTATGCCTCAACATATTCATTTTGTCAAGATGAAGGTTAGTTAAGGCCTAACTCCACTTTTCATGGCCCTTTGATTGGTTCATTTGGGCCTAGCTGGCCCAAACTAACGATTTGCCCTATTTGCTGGACGCTCTGTATTAACTGCTTGTAATTTCAATGCTGTGTGTAGCAATACAGTGCTGTGCCCTGGCCGTGGAACAAAAACTTCCCATCCCATTCGGACTGAGTAATTCTCAGCTAATTATGGGAAGCGTTTTTTTTTTATTCTATACATTTATTCTATGGAATAAATGATAGAATATATGAATGTATTATATGAAGCAATACAAAGATTCCCCTGATTGGCTGAAGTGAACATTGTAACGTCATCCACCTGTTTACTGTTGATGCAGTAATGTAAACTTTTTTTTTTTTTTCCATAAATAACCTTTTTTAGCTCATCGTGTTCCAGTTGACATTAATGATGGGAAAGTAGCAGTTTTATCCACTATGTAGAAATACGAACAAATTAACAGGACTTCATGGCTTTGTTACCCTGCACACCTAATCAATTGCTGGGTCCTTTACACCTCTTTAATTGGTGTCTATTCTGCTCTGCACTGGAGATTAGTGTACCTGAAGCCTGGCTTTATTATTCCCCTAATCACAGCTACAGCAGCTGTGTTTGTTCTGCAGGTTCATACTTTTTGTACCTTTTATTTATGGTTGTTTTGGACAATGCTGACATGATGCTAATTAGCTTACTGTAAATCTCCCACTGTTCCAGATCAGGGGAATTGTTTCATGATCGAAAGGGACAGCCCTATTTCTTTTACGAGTTTTCTTTCATCCTCTTGAAACAATTAGTATATTCTAATTCTAATGTGCGTCCAATTTGTGTTTTATATTTTTATTGCCTTACGTTTTCCTATTTTTAAAGGGACATTTCACTAAAATATATACATAGATTTTTAGCAGTTGCTGATAGATTTGCTTGTTTCCTGTATTGCATTAGAGTTCCCAGCATTTCTCCTGCTGCTTTCCCTGTTCTTTAAAAAAAAAAGAGATTATGAGACCTGATTAGGGCTATAACAGGTTCTTGCATCAAGTGGTGGTTACTGCTGTTTGGGGGGGGGTGGTAGTTTTGTGGTCCTTTAAAAGCTCAACATCAGCTCTGCATTCTTAGGCCAGCCCTAGATGGTTCAAATCTCGGCCGGTTCTGCAGGAACCAGCTGAGATTGGAACCGTGTGTGGGCAGGCGGTACACAAGTTTATCAATCAACTTCAGTACAACCAGCCTGCCAGATTCCATTGCGATTATCACTAGCAGCTGCTACAGCCGCTAGCAATAATCACTGTCTTCTCCCTGTGGGGATGGCTTTCCCCACCTGCTCCTGCCCCCCTGCTGGGAGAAGACAATTGCTTGGCAGGAGGGATTTCCCTTTTCAGCACTGCCTATGTTGATGGAGAAATCATGTGAATTTCCTGTGGCCCCCTGCTAGAACTCTCCGAACAGTGCTCTCCGCCGTTGGTCTGCTGCTGATTTTCCACAAAACATAATGCAGCAATACATGGGGTAAAATTATAAGCCATATAAAGTACGTCTAAACTGGTAGATGGATGAAAAAATTGTTTATTGCACTGAGAAAATGAACAACCCCTGCACAGTTCTGTATAGGATTGTGGAATCTAAAAAAACAAATGCAGCAGTCATACAGCAGTGCCCCAGATGATGTAAATTATATGACGAAACACGCGTCGGGTGGACAGGACGTGCTGACGTCCTCACGTTTTGATCTTCTGAGCGAATGGGCATTCGCAAGCCCGGCCGGTTGCCCGTGCTATATTAACACTAATATTTTGTAAGTATAACTTTGAATTTTCTACATTAAATATTCGTTTCAGTATTACACTATGGAAAGTTCCTTTGTCTTTGTCTCTGAATTTTACCTGACGCAATATCGTGAGTCCTTGGATTTCCCCACTACCGGTTCACTGGTTGCAGTGTGTTCCAGTATCTGACACCCCGGACCTCCATGGAAAAGGGCCCTGGTGTTAGCACTCGGTGGTGGAAGATTGCACTTATACCAGACATCCCAGCTATTCACATCATTAGCTAGAGTGTTTATCGACTTTATTAGGTTGCTTGTTGCTTTATATTTTTCAAATTGCACATTTATTTTTTGTCGCTTTTTCCAGATCTTGTCACTATATGTTCATAATTACCATTTTTTTTCAGTAACATTGTGTTATATTTTGTCACCAATCTATTTTGGGTCACACTTATGTACCTATATTTATTATTTTTTAACACTGGTTGATCACTAGTTTCACTGTCAGCGCAACTAATTTATTTTTCTTCTTTGCATTCTATGTGTGTATCTCGTATATTAGTTGCTGCTTCGTAGTTTAGGATTTAATATTTTTTGTTAGGATCATGGTATTTTTCCTCATTTTCCATACAGCATAAAGTATCAAAATATAAATGTTTAAATTGTTTTTTTTTTTTTTTAAAGCAAAGCGGTACTACACAGAAACTAGTTGGGGAGGATGGTAAGATGTCAAAAGTAAACTACCTGACTGTCGGAAACCATGAAATCAGACCAAGACAGAAGTACAGTAAAATCACACTTGTTTAATAATAAAAGTAAATAGAACAAACATAGTCAAAACATAGCCATAGTTCAGAAACCGGAACGGATAGTCAGACAAGCCAAACGTCAGGGAGCCGGAGATGAGCGTAGTAAAATGGCAAGCAGGATCTGAAGCCAGAAGGGATGTCAGCAAAGCAAGTCTTTAAACAGGAGAGCAGGAGATAGTCTCTCTGATGTTGACCAAGGTGAAGGCAGAGATCCACTGGGCTGAACTGCGTAAGTAGGCAGGACTGATGAGCAGGATATCAACAGCTCAGTAACTGTCCAGCTCGATGGCAGCACAAAGTAAGCTCGGCTCCATGGGTCTGCAATATGACACTCTGCTGGCTGCTGGTGAGGTGCTGGGGCTGATCGTGAGGCAGGGCCATGCAGAAATGACTAGATGTAAACACTGTAATCCACACTGAAACAGTGGAGCCAGGAGAACCGAGCAAAGCACCAAGATTCGAGCATGATGGTGACGTCAACAAGCTGCGCCCAGGTGTGGAGAGATGGAAGCCTCGTTTTTGGGTGGTGAACCGCAAGCTTTGGTTGCCGTGACTGACATGTTTTGCACGCATGCACTTTGTCAAAGTCACAGAGTAATGGCAACAGCGGTATTTAAATTAATTGAACTGGAAGGGGAGGGGACAATGGTCGCCAGCTTGGAATATACTATTAACCCCTCTCAACCCTATGACTAGCTATATATATTATACCAAGTGCTTTTGAGCCTCAGTCAGACTCGTGTATTAAATAAATATAGTATTGACTGGGAAGCACATATCATTTGTATGTACTCTCGCTTACATAAAAATTGTTAAATAATGAATTAAAAAATAATGATGAATATATATATATATATATATATATATATATATATATATATATATATATATATATATATATATATATATATATATTAAAAAAAATTATATATATATATATATTTCTTCATTCTCCAGCATGCTTATCCAACAGAGACCGGCTTATCGCCTGGCTTCTGTTGGACAGACTGGCATAAACACCGCCCAAATGCCGGCAGTTTTTTTGTTGTTTTTTTTTTTTTTTTTTAATC
The DNA here is from genome assembly GCF_037356315.1 of Lithobates pipiens. Taxonomy (NCBI): domain Eukaryota; kingdom Metazoa; phylum Chordata; class Amphibia; order Anura; family Ranidae; genus Lithobates; species Lithobates pipiens. The sequence continues at coordinate 220,206,687 of NW_027507787.1, forward strand.
GGCCAAGGTCTTTCGACATTCAGCCCATGTGTATCGCTTTTAGTCAAGTCCATCTAAACCTACTAGGTGCATTTAACACTCCCTTCTCCCGAGATTGACAGCATTGCTGCCCAAGGGTGCCTCCATCCAGAGTGAAGGCACCCTAAGACAGGAACGTTGTTGTAGGCCAGATCCCCAGGTGGAAACAAAATCTAAAAACAGAAAACAAGTGCAGCTGCCACATATAAGGATTTGTAGGCAGCAATATATTACTGCCACCGTAACTTCTATCATCGTGGTATCAAGTCGAGTGTGGGATTTAAAAATAACAAACATTCTTACTCCCCTATGTAAATGCAGCATCAATCCAATGCTGCAGCTGTCCCCCACTTGCTCCACACCAAGCACTGAGTGATCAAGGACTGCTGATCGCTCAGTTCTCAGGTCCTCACTGAGCACAGAGATCTGCCCCCCTCGCCTTGAGGCAATTCAGTTCGCGTTGTGCTCTATACAAATAATTTCATTCATTCATTCAGCTCACTGAAGCCATGGACTGTGGAGGCGGGGGCGCTAAGAGGCTGAGCCAGATGCTGGCCCAGCATCTGGGTGAATCCCGACTTTAAAGTCGGGGTCCCTCCCAGAGCTTGGATTGGCTGAGTGACTTCAGCCAATGGCAGAGTTTAGCCCGCTGTTGTCTAAATTTGGGTCACAGAAGTGCAGAACTAAATGCACTCCTCTGATCCATAGGAAAAGTTTGGCCAAAAGAGCTTAGTTCATACGTGTTCTCCTTTTTTAACGTTTCTGTACAAATAGGAAACCTGTTTTAACATGGTGTGTCAGTCCGGAATGAAAGATTTTAAAAGCTCTCGAAGGAATTGATTGCCCATGTTGTTCATTTTGTTTAGTTATTGGAAATTTGTAAATACTTTTTATATAGATATTGTTTAGTTACACTTGTGCTTCTTTTCCCCCCAGCTGTTGAAAAGAATGGCAAAGCTGTGCATTGCGGATGAGTGACAAGTGCTTTATTTGTGGTTTCAGTAATTTGTTTTTATGTGCCTCGGTGGAAAATCCATCTAAACTGTTTTTCATAGAAAATGCTTTGGACACCTTTTCAGGAGTGCACTATAGTTCCCGTGAGTGCAGCCTAGAGTTTTTGTTGGGACTCTTTTGTTGTTCCATAGAGGCTGTGTGGGTGAAATATATCAACATCTCACTGCCAGTGACCAAATCAATGAGCGTCTGTCAATCACAGAGGAAGAGCGGCTTACATTGCCTGCTTCCCACTGAGACTATTGAAGACCACACAGGCTTGTGCAATCTGCGGAATTAGCCAGTGTGGCGTACCCTCAAATTCCTTATTAAAAATGACAACCTGTTTTTCTTGACCCCCCCCCCCCTTGACTTAAGTGTGACTAAAGGCAAATTTTTTGTTTTGGTTAAAGTGGAGAGGGATTAGAGCACCTGTCAGTTTTTATTGATGTCTGTGCCCCCGTTAGGGAGATTCTCTTTGTCCTGTTTATCGTGTTTGAAAGTAACAGAAAATACCAAATTTTGGGTTGACAACCAAACGTTAATAGGGCAAATATTCCAATGGTGACACGCCAGGATTCCCTCATTTTTGAAGGCATTAACTCTCACTTCCAATTTGGCTTTGAGAACAGAAGTGAAGGGAACCTGACTAAGTTATAATCCTCCTTTACTAAAACGAAAGAATGAAATGAAAAATAAAAAATGTGGTCCACAAAGGTCCTTTTAAGGACTGGTATAGGTGTACTATTTGGTGTGCAGTATATCGGGGTGTAATACACGTATAAACTTTACACTGTTAATATTTGCTTCATGATCCCATTGTGATAAAGGGAAGCAGTCTGTAAAGCTGATTCTAGTTGGCAATGAGCATTGTGGACATTTTAAAAATGTATACCTCTCTTTGGATGCAAAGTAAATAGAAAATGTTTTGACTTTCTTTATACGAGACAGATACAGCCAGTTAAAGCGGTTGTATAATCTTTTTTATAACTTTAATGTATAGGTAAGCCTATAATGAGGCTTACCTGTAGGTAAATAATCTCCTAAACCTATATGGTTTAGGAGATATTCCCCTCGCAATAAGCCGCTGACTGCAGCGGCGCATGCGCACAGGGGATTCTCGGCTGAAAGCCCGGCAGACGCCAGAAATAAATCTTGCGAGCATACGCGGGAGTGACGATATCTGCGGCTCCGGCCACTCGCAGCGCTGGAGCCTCGATACCCGGGAGACACGCCGAGGGAACATGTCAGCTCCCTCGGCGTGGATCAGGTGAGATGTCGGGGCCTTGTTCTAAGGTAAGTATTTCGTAATGAGCTAGTATGCGGTACATACTAGCTCATTATGCCTTTTCCCTTGCAGGTGTAAAAAAAAAGTCAGCGGGTTTACTCCCACTTTAAGGATTGGGTTCTAGCTTCCAATAGTTTAAGAATATTCTAAAGTGAATTAGCTGGTAAATTAAACCTCTATGCTCAGGGGGTTATGATGTACTCGCACACAGACTACAAGGTATGTAGGTTTATGTCTTTGGGTATACAAGTTGCAATCAAAATTACACCATTTGTTTAGTGAGATTTGGTTAAATTAAGTGGAATATATGGTATAAGGAGGTTTCTGAAAAGACCTATGCTGTAGTCAAAAGGCTTTATTGACCAACATACAGCAATCCATACATACAATCCATCCATACACACAATCCATACATACAAAGAAACCAAAACAAGTTCAGAAATGAAGTTATGTGTAATAAAATGGAATGACAAGGGGGAAAAAGTATTGAACACACCAACTGAAATACTTCATACAAAATCCTTTGTTGGTAATGACAGCTTCAAGACGCCTCCTGTATGGAGAAGCTAGTCGCATGCATTACTCGGGTGTGATTTTTGCCCATTCTTCCACACAGTCTTCAAATCTTGAAGGTTCCGTGGGCCTCTTCTATGGAAAGAACTAAAGATCAGAGTTCATAGATTTTCTTTTGGATTCAAATCAGGTGATTGGCCAGGCCATTCTAGCAGCTTTATTTTCTTTGAGAGTTTCCTTGGCTTTGTGTTTGGGATCATTGTCTTGCTGAAATGTCCACCCTCGTTTCATCTTCATCATCCTGGTAGATGGCAGAGGATTTTTATCAAGAATGTCTTGGTACATTTTTCCATTCATCCTTCCTTCATATGAAGTTTGCCAGTACCGTATGCTAAAAAGCCCCACACCATGATATTCCCACCTCCAAACTTCACTGTTGGTATGGGGGTATTTTTGTGTGATCTGCAGTGCCATTTGACCTCCCAAACATGGTGTGTATTACGGCATCCAAAGAGTTCAATTTTGGTCTCATCTGACCAGACTATATTCTCCCAGTATTTCACAGGCTTGTCTAAATGTTGTGAAGCAAACTTTAAACGAGCTTCAACATGCTTTTTCTTCAGCTATGGAGTCCTGCTTTGCGAGCATGCATACAGGCCATGGTGGTTCAGTGAATTATTTTGTTTTCTTTGGAACAATTGTACCTGCTATATTCAGGTCTTTCTGATGCTCTCCACAAGTGCTCCTTGGCTCTTGGACAACTCTTCTGATAATTATTTTCACTCCTCTGCCAGAAATCCTATGAGGAGCTCCTGGTCATCGTCCGTTTATGTTGAAATGATGTTCTTTCCTCCTTCCAGATTAAGGCCCCAACAGTGCTCACATGAACAATCAGAAGTTTAGAAATTCTTCTGTAACAAATGCCATTAGTATGTTTTGCAGCAATAAGGTTGCAAAGGTCTTTGCTTTTACCCATCATGAGATGTTTCTTGTGTAAGGCCTCATGCACACGAGACGCAGATGAAACCTCTGTTAAAAAAAAGCTGAAACGCGCGTTTAGAAACGCGCGTTTTGCCGCGTTTGCATGTCGCGTTTAGACGCGTTTAGACGCGTTTAGACGCGTTTGCGTTTAGACGCGTTTATAAAGATAACATCATGTAGACCCTCCCCAAGCTCTCAAAGCATTTTTTTAAACTATTTCTGCTATTTTGATCAGAGTGAGCAGCAGCAGCATAGAGAGCAGTTGTACACTTGCATTTGCCGTGTCACTTGCCACGGCACCTGCCACAAGTTGTGGATTGTCCACTTGCCACGTCACTTGCCACAAGTTGTGGATTGTCCACTTTCCACATCATCTGCCATGCCACCTGCCACAAGCTGTGGATTGTCCACTTGCCACGTCACCAGCCACATCACCTGCCACAAGTTGTGGATTGTCTACTTGCCGCGTCACTTGCCACATCACCTGCCACGTCACTTGCCACGTCACCTGCCACAAGTTGTGGATTGTTCACTTGCCACGTCACCTGCCACAAGTTGTGGATTGTCCACTTGCCACGTCACTTGCCACAAGCTGTGGATTGTCCACTTGCCACGTCACTTGCCACGTCACCTGCCACGTCACTTGCCACGTCACCTGCCACGTCACCTGCCACAAGTTTTGGATTGTCCACTTGCCACGTCACTTGCCACGTCAGCTGCCACGTCACTTGCCACGAGATGTGGATTGTCCACTTTCCACGTCATCTGCCATGCCACCTGCCACAAGCTGTGGATTGTCCACTTGACACGTCACCAGCCACATCACCTGCCACAAGTTGTGGATTGTCCACTTGCCACGTGACTTGCCACATCACCTGCCACGTCACTTGCCACATCACCTGCCACAAGTTGTGGATTGTCTACTTGCCGCGTCACTTGCCACTTCACCTGCCACGTCACTTGCCACGTCACCTGCCACAAGTTGTGGATTGTTCACTTGCCACGTCACCTGCCACGTCACCTGCCACAAGTTGTGGATTGTCCACTTGCCACGTCACTTGCCACAAGCTGTGGATTGTCCACTTGCCACATCACTTGCCACGTCACCTGCCACGTCACTTGCCACGTCACCTGCCACAAGTTTTGGATTGTCCACTTGCCACGTCAGCTGCCACGTCACTTGCCACATCACCTGCCACGTCACCTGCCACAAGTTGTGGATTGTCCACTTGCCACGTCACTTGCCACATCACCTGCCACGTCACTTGCCACGAGATGTGGATTGTCCACTTGCCATGTCACTTGCCACGTCACCTGCCACGTCACTTGCCACGTCAGCTGCCACGTCACTTGCCACAAGATGTGGATTGTCCACTTGTCACATCACCTGCCACATCACTTGCCACATCACCTGCCACAAGTTGTGGATTGTCCACTTGCCACGTCACTTGCCACATCACCTGCCACGTCACTTGCCACAAGATGTGGATTGTCCACTTTCCACATCACCTGCCATGCCATCTGACACAAGTTGTGGATAGTCCACTTACCACGTCACCAGCCACATCACCTGCCACAAGTTGTGGATTGTCCACTTGCCACACCACTTTCCACGTCACCTGCCACGTCACCTGCCACAAGATGTGGATTGTCCACTTGCCACGTCACCAGCCACATCACCTGCCACAAGTTGTGGATTGTCCACTTGCCACGTCCCTTGCCACGTCCCCTGCCACGTCACCTGCCACAAGTGGATTGTCCACTTGCCACATCACTTGCCACATCACCTGCCACAAGTTGTGGATTGTCCACTTGCCACGTCACCTGACACAAGTTGTGGATTGTCCACTCGCCACGTCACTTGCCACATCCCCTGCCACAAGTGGATTGTCCACTTTCCACGTCACTTGCCACTTCACCTGCCACGTCACTTGCCACAAGTTGTGGATTGTCCACTTGCCACATCACTTGCCACCTGCCATGTCACTTGCCACAAGTTGTGGATTGTCCACTTGCCACGTCACTTGCCACAAGTTGTGGATTGTCCACTTGCAATTGCAATTGTTTAAAATATTTTTCTAATGGTTTTTCATCATTTGCAATCATTTTTGAGATTTTTAATGTAAAAAAAAAGGTCACCTTTAAAAACGCATATAAACGCAAACGCGGCTAAACGCGATAGCGGCGTTTTGCCGCGTTTTGCGTCTGAAACGCAGAAATTTTTGTTTCTGAACGCATTTTTTTGCTTCTGGAAAAACGAGATTAAACGCAACTGCATATAAACGGAAAAAAACGAGACTGTGTGCATGGACACATAGGAAAACATTGAATGAGTTCAGGTGCAGTTGAAAAAACTGTCCAACTGCATCTGAACGCGCGTTTAACTGCGTCTCGTGTGCATGAGGCCTAATACCTTGGTAACATGACACCTTTTTGTAGGCCTTCAGTTGAGACTGACCCGATATGCACACTAGAGCTCATAAACGGCCGTTCTGAAAGTCTGATTGCTGGCAGGAAAACGCTGCTTTAAAAATGTGATTTTATCAGCGTTTTGCATTGCCGTTAATGCACGTTTAGCAGCGGTAGCTTTTAGCCGTGTTTCTCTGCCTCTATTCAAAATAAATCCCTATGGGAGCCCATTGATTTGAATAGAAGTAGCATCATGATCTGACTTGCGGTGCATCTTGCGTGCTGAGGATGAAGGGGAACCTCCGCCAAAATATAAAAAAAATTGGCATGGGGTTCCCCCCCTCAGACGATACCAGACCCTTCAGTCTGGTGTGGATTTTAAGGGGGACCCCCTTTGTCAAAAATATGGTGACCCCACCCCCTTATGACGTCACCGTCCCATCATGCTCCCGGGTGTTGACCACGCCCAGTGCCAATATAAGTCGTTGCGCACCTGGCATTACAGCGGGAGACAGCACAGTGTCCACATCTGAAGAAGAGCAGAGGGAAGAAGACGACAGAGAAGACCAGGCCACTGCTTACAAAAGAGCAGAAGATAGTGAAGGAGCCCGGCAGAAGACAGCTGGAGAAGAACCGAGGAAAGAGCGGAGAAGTCAGAAGAGACCCCCGGAGCTGCCTAATAAATTACTTTAAAAACCTGTGTAGTGTTTTATTTTTGACACTTTTTTTCTCCAGGTGAATGGGTAGGGGTACAATGTACCCCATATTCATTTACGTAGGGTGGGGGGGTGGGACCTTGGGGGTCCCCTTATTAAAGAGGGCTCCCAAATTCCAAAAGCCCCTTGCTCACAGACCCCGACAACCAACGGCCAGGGTTGTCAGAAAGAGGCCCTTGTCCTCATCAACATGGGGACAAGGTGCTTTGGGGTGGGGGGGGGCACAGCGCCCCCCCTGTCCCGATGCACCTACCCCCATGTTGAAGGTATGCGGCCTGGTACGGTTCAGGATCGCTCATCCCCACCCTCTTTCCTGACTGGACGGGCTGCCTGCTCGGATAAGGGTTTGGTATGGATTTTGGGGGCACCCCCACGCTGTTTTTTTGGCGAAGGGGCTTTCCCTTAAAATCCATATCAAACCGAAGGGTCTGTTATCATCCGAGAAGGGAACCCCGTGACAAACTTTTTTTTTTTTTTTTTTTTTTTTTTTTTTTTTTGCATTTTGGTGGTGGTTCCCCTTCATCCCCAGAACACAAGACGCACCACAAGTTGGATCATGATGATCCGACTTCTGGTGCGACTTCTATTCAAATCAATGGGCTCCCATAGGAAATGTGTGCATGGTTACATAGGATAACACAGAGTGGAGTTTATGGGCTTTTAAAAAAAAAACGCCAAAAAAAAGCCATTTATAAGCGCCAGTGTGCATGGAGCCTATACCAGCTAATATTTTCACTGACAAAGGGCAGGATTGCTTTCTAATTACTGATGGATTTAAACTGGTGTCTTGGCTTTCTATGCCTTTTTGCACCTTCCTTTCTTTATGTGTTCAATACTTATTCCCTGTGTCAACACATTTTATTACACGTGACTTAATTTCTGAAAGTATTTGTTTTTCTTTCTTTGTATGTATGGGTTGTTACCGACGTGGTGAAAATGCAAGATCAATAGAACCTTTTGAAATATATTTATTGAGGAAAAAAGGGTTCAATATTTTATTTTACCCACTGTATAGCAATGATCTATAGTAGGTTCTAGCAACCAACCAGAATCCAGATTCACTGATGTTTCTCCACTGTTGTACTCTGATGTGATCGCTGGTAGCTTTAGATTACTACAGATATTCACTAACCAGATCTTCTGTCTCTCAGGTGCCCAAATGATTAGATCTTGCTACTTTAATTTCTGTCCAACGCACTCCACACACATATATCATTATAAAGATGTCATACTCTCACAGCCTTATTCATTGTTTTATTAAATGTATTTTTTGGTCCAGCTGGAAGAACAATGACCTGGCCACTGAGCTTCGTCATGACCATGGCCCTGGGGAAGAGTTTGGAACTATAAAACGAAATGTGTTGAGAACAATCTGATTGAAATATCAGTCTCAAGTGGACAAACCCTTTAAACAAAGGCCAAAATGCTAATTTTTATGGGCCATGGTACAGAATTGACTCACAAGAAAAAAAAAAAAAAAACATACAGCCCTGACTGTGAAGTTACATCAGGTATTTAGCGGTCAGGTTAATTGATTCACCTGCTGATAAAGAATCACTGAAGCCGGCACGCCACCAGATTTCTGTTTAATGAGGTTTAATTCAGCATTTAGTCATTCCTTGTATTTAACAACTGGTGCACAGGCTGCTCTCGATCTTTTCTTACCCTGGTCTATTGTGACACTAATGGGATTATTAGCACCATACACGATTCTGTACATTCCTGTGTCACTTGCATTAGTAGTACTATTTTACATTACAATGAATAACTCCTGATTACTGTCCAAGGCGCCCTAAAGCCATGTTTCTACTCATTGATTCCTCCAGCTCGGCAAGCCTAGTTAACCTTCTGTGTTATATGAGCTATATTACTGGAAAGTGTAGCATTTCTGTGCTCACTTTCACTTGAGCTGTTTGGACTAATGTTGCTTTTGACTGCATTATGTTTGCAGTCAGTGCTGGTATTTAGGGATGTCTAACCCTTTCTCTAAGGCAGAGAACCGGGGGCAAGGAAAGGTGTGGAGGTTATGCCCATAGGAACATTTTGAATTTGTAGTAATTTTTCTAAAGCAACTTGATCTGTATATATGTAAAAAAAAAATTACAGCTGTGCATTCTCATATAATTTATAAATAGGCTCCCACCTGTGGAAAGCTGGCCAAACATGTCTGAACGCACAGTCACTTTATAATTTTCTTAAGATTTACCAACAACTATGTGGTGTGAGCGCCAACAATTCCAGTTATAAAGTCAGAACATGAAGGTGAACTCAGAATGTGCTGTAACATAAAGTGGCCAGCTTGAGAGTCTATGCACATTGTCGTAAAAAGTAGGTAGCCTTTGCATGCCCACTAATTACCACAAGTTCTGGGATCTATGGAGTATGTTGGACCTGCTTTGTTTTGAGCCATGGCACGTCAAAGTTTGTGCCTGCACTGTTGGGCGGCCTGCACTGTTGGGCGGCCTGCACTGTTGGGCGGCCTGCACTGTTGGGCGGCCTGCACTGTTGTGCACAGCATGTTGTTGTAGCCAAAGCCTGAAAGTACACAATGGGGATGTTCCTAAAAGCCCCACCTCTGAAGGGGTGCCTGTTTTTAGGACGTTTCACCCCCCCATCCCTTGTTAAATTTTTATTTCAGCAATATTATACAGTCAACAGTCCTTCCTCTGCAATTCCAAACTGAAATAGTAAATTGTCACTAGCCAGGCAGGATCAAACCTGTGTTGCATCTCCTGGCTTTTACTTGGTTTGGCTATCCATTACAGAATCACAAAGGTTATATGCTGCACACTGGTAAAGTCAGTAGTAGTAGTGGTATGCGTGAGGAAAAGTAGATAAATTGGAGGATGATGAATAAATTATTAAAACTTGCTTCCATATAAACAACGAATTAACCTTTTCTATGTGGCCATAGATAAAGTGCACAGTCTATATCAGCGGTCTCCAAACTGCAGCCGGGGACCAGATGCAGCCCTTTGCTTGCTTTGATCCAGCTCTTGGGTGCCATTTTATTTACTGACACCAATGAAGGGCACAATTCCTCCCAATGACACCAATGATGAGACACAATTCCTCCAAATAAAACCAACAATGGTGCCCAGTGACACCAGTGATGGGGCACAATTCCTCCCAATGACACCAAAAATGGGGCCCAATGATGGGGCACAATTCCTTCTACAGACACCAATGATGGGAGATTGTTTATTTCCACTGATGCTGGGACAATTTGTACTCCTGATGACCACAGTCCGGCCCCCGCTTAATTTTCAAGGACAGCAAACCGGCCCTTTGTTTAGAAAGTTTGGAGAGACCTGGTCTAAATGAACGGTCATTTGTGAAGTCTCCTCAAGTGGCAAACAATAAATGGAGGGCCCAGCACTGATGTAAACCTGCTCAAGGTTCACATACCAGCTGGAAGGCTCCCTGGGACCAGCTGTTGGTGCCCCACGGTGAAGGCACACTTCAGTGCGGTGTAGAGTAAAGCTGGAGCCCACTAGGAAGGTGGCCCCTCCATAGGTTGGAGACAAGGCAGCAGGCTTAGGGAGTGGATGCAGCCATTCTGGTGGCCCATGTCAGAGGAAGGAAGGGACCAGGGGGGGCTCTCTCGTCAACCAGATAACACATTTATATTATAAAAGTACCATTTCAGTGTCTGCAGATGACACGAAGCTATGTAGTGAAATAACATCCGTACAGGATGTCTCCAACTTGCAAGCCGAACTCAATGCACTGTGTAATTGGGCAACTGTGTGGCAAATGTGTTTTAATGTTGATAAATGTAAAGTTATGCAATTGGAGGGATAAGAATATGCATCCATCATACATACTGGGGGGGGTGGGGGGTGGGTACAACTGGGCTAATCCATGGTGGAGAAGGTCCTGGGGGTTTTGGTAGATCATAGGCTCAATAATATGCAATGCCAAGCTGCGGTTTCCAAAACGAGCAAAGTCCTTTCTTGTATTAAGAGAGGCATGGACTCCAGAGAGAGAGATTTCTTATTATACACGATTTAAATAGCGACAACAGTTTACGCATCACTTTACAATGTAGCGGGGGGTACAGTTCAATACGGAAGGGACAGGAGGGCCCTGCTCATAGAGCTTACATTCTAAATGGAGAAGGCGGTGGTACAAAAGGTAATAGATGCGGGGAATGATTTAATGGGGTGGCTCGGGTACATTAGTTAGGTTGGTGTGGGATAGGCTTCCCTGAATAAATGCATTTAAGGTGGACAGGTTGGGGGCTGATCGGATATACAAGGACAGGGAGTTCCAGAGGATGGAAGAGGCTCTGGAGAAGTCCTAAGGGCGAGCATTAGAGGAGGTATCAAGGGAGCTAGAGAGCAGAAGGTCCTTGGCGGAGCAGAGGTGACGATTTGGGTGATATCTGCAGATGAGGTTGGTGATGTAGCTGGGGGCGATGTAATGGCCTTGTATGTTGTGGTTAGCATTTTGAATTTTATACGATGGGGTAGGGGAAGCCAGTGAAGGGATTGTCAGAGAGGGGCGGCTGTCATGGATCAGTTAGGTGTATTAGTCTAGCAGCAGCATTAATAATAGACTGAAGGGGGGATAGCCTGCATAAGGGTAGGCCATTAAAGAGAGAGTTGCAGTAGTCAAGGTGGGAAAAAAAATCAAGGAGTGAATAAGTTGCTTTCTGGTGTCATTAGTCAGGAAGGGTCGAATTCTGGAGATGTTGCAGAGGTTAAGGCAGCATGATTTAGCCAGTGATTGGATGTGGGGGCTGAAGGAGAGGTCAGAGTCGAGGATTACACCCAGCACCCTGGCATGTGTGGAGGGACCAATGGTTGTGCTCTTGATCTTCATTGTAAAGTCATGGGGGGTGGACTGGGAAGGAGGAAATATAACAAGCTCAGTTTTAGAAAGATTGAGTTTGAGAAAGTGGTGTGACATCCATACCGATATGTCATTCAGTAAATTTCACATCCGTGAGGAGATCGAGGTGGTGAGTTGAGGAGTGGAGAGATAGATCTGGGTGTGATCGACAGAGGTAGTATTGGAAGCCATGGGAGGCTATAAACTGGCCCAGGGAAGAGGCATAGAGCGAGAATAGGAGGTGCCCAAGGACAGAACCTTGGGGTGCCCCAACAGAGAGAGGAAGAGGAGATGGAGTTGTAAGTGACACTGAAAGTGCGTTGAGATAGACAAGAGGAGAACCAGGATAAAACAAAATCACAGAGGCCAAGGGAGTATAGTTTGCTGAAGAGGAGCAGGTGGTCAACTGCGTCGAAGGCAGCATAGAGGTCTAATGACGCGTACACACAATTGGAATTCTCGACGGAAAAAGCTCTGATGGTTTCCTGATGGAATTCCGCTCAAGCTGGCTTGCCTACACACGGTCACACCAAATTCTGATCGTTTAGAACGCGGTGACGTACAACACGTACGACTGGACTAGAAAAAGGAAGTTCAATAGCCAGTAGTCAATAGCTTCCATCTCGTAGCTGAATCTGAGCATGCGTGATTTTTGGCGTGTCGGAATTGCATACACACAATCGGAATTTCTGATAGAAAGTTTTTCCGTTGGGAAAATTGAGAACATGCTATCAATTTTTGGCTGATGGAAATTCGGACACCTAAATTCCGATGGAGCATACACACGGTCGCATTTTCAGATGAAAAGCCCTCATCTGTCTTTTTCTGGCCGGAATTCCGCTCGTGTGTATGCAGCATTAGAGTATGAGTATGGAGTAATGGCCATTGGTTTTAGCAGTTAGTAGGTAATTGGCGAGTTTTAGTAGGGCAGTTTCAATGAAATGTTGTGGACGAAAGCTGGACTCTAGGGGGCCATAAGGTTGTTGTCCGTGAGGTAGCAACTCATTCGGTCATGGACAAGGCGTTCGAGGAGCTTGGAGGCAAATGGGAGCAGGGAAATGGACCTTAATCATTATGCCCCTGTACAAATCATTCCTAAGACCTCATTTGGAATATGCACTTCAGCTTTGGGCACTAGTTCTCAAAAAGGATATCAGGGAACTGGAGAAAGTGCGGAGAAGGGCAACCCAACTGATGAGAGGCATGGAGGAACTCTGTTATGAGGAAAGATTGGAGGAACTGAATTTATTCTCTTGAGAAGAGGCGATTAAGGGGGATATGATCAACATGTATAAATACATAAGTGGCCCATATAGTGAACTTGATGTTGAGTTATTCACTTTAAGGGTATCACAGAGGACAAGGGGGCACTCTTTACATCTAGAAGAAAAAAGATTTAATCTCCAAATACGGAAAGGTTTCTTCACAATAAGAGCTGTGAAACTGTGGAATAGACACCCTTCAGAGGTGTTTCTGACCAGCTCAGTAGATTGCTTTAAAAAAGGCCTGGATTCTTTCCTAAATGTACATAATTTAACTGGGTACTAACATTTATAGGTAAAGTTGATCCAGGGAAAATCCGATTTGCCTCTCGGGGGATCAGGAAGAAATATTTTACCCTGCTGTAGCAAATTGCATCATGCTTTGCTGGAGTTTATTTGCCTTCCTCTGGATCAACGGTGGGTGAAGTATTGTGTATATGGGATTGTATTTCTTTTTTTTTTTTTTTTCCTGGATGGACTTTTTTCGACACTTCAACCTATGTAACATTTCAAAGCTCCTGGCTTCTTTATCTATGGCCACATAATGTTACTTCATGGTTTATATGGAAGCAAGTTCTGTTTATCATCCTCCAATTTATCTACTTGCTTCTCATGGATACCCTGACTTTACCAGTGCACAGCATATATAGCCTTTGGGTTTCTGTTTTGGATATCTCCATTTCTCAATTGGATTGCATGCAGCATGGGACTGAGTCGATAAGATGCATTTTATTGCCGCCTATAACTGCTGGCCCATTCTATGGTTGAATGCCTTGGGTCTGTGGCATTTTTGCTATCCATTAGAAGTCACGGTTGGTATGCCCAAGTTGGCAATTTAGTAGCATGTCAGCATTTTATTGTATGATGCGGATAAATGATGGGCAAAACACAGTGCAGTGGGTTGTGTGTTTACAGTCTGCTGAAGTCCAGGTTTTAACACTGGCTCTGTTATTGTGGAATATATCTCTTGAGAGTTAAAGGTAACATTTCAGCACAAGGCTTTTTAAAAACCATTGGCACATTAATGTGCTGATCTTTAATTTTTCCTAGCTAGGGCTTCCCTACCTGGTGGATCACTGACTGAACAACTATGCAGTTTTGTAATTTGGATTTCACGTGGCTACATGCATGTCCCAGGTCAGTGGTTGCTTAGTGAAGCCATGATCAGAGTGTTGTTCCTGTGTCTAAAACGTGATAGTAGCATCCCATATTTCTTAATGCTCAACTAGGCAAAACTGAACAAATATATTATAATATCATAACATATCTCCAGCCAGGTTTGTCATTTCCCACTCCTTTTGAGGCTCTATATTTCATGAGATAATTTTTTTGCTTTCCTGCACCCCATCCTGCTTGGTTTATTAGTTGCCGTATTTATCGGCGTATAACACCCACCCCAAGTTTAGGAGGGAATTTTTTAAGAAAAAAACTTTTAGGAGGGAAGTTTAAGGAAGAAAACTTACATTTAAATGCCCATTAATGCAGCCTGTCGGTGTCATTTGCAGCCTTGCATTGCAGCCTTGTCGGTGTCATTTGCTGCCTTCAATTGCAGCCTTGTCAATCAATGTCTTTGCCAGCTTGCCGTTTAAAAATTGTGCCACCGAGATACAGAGCGGATGTCCTGTGTATCTCGACGGCGCTCGGTAGCTCTCGCCATTCTCAGCGGCTTTCGGCTATTTACGGCCGTTCTCCGTGGCTTTTGGCCACTGAGAATGGGCGAGTGCGGCCGAAAATAGCCAAAAGCCGACGAGAATGGCAGAGAAGCTGACAATCTGCGGGGGATCGGCGTATAACAAATATAAAAAGTGCTTGTTATACGCTGATAAATATGGTGTGTGTGTGTGTGTGTGTATGTGTGTAGTGATGGCCGAACGGTTCGCCCGGCGGTCGTTTCGCGGCGAATTTCCGACATTCGCGGTCCGCACGTTCGAACGCCTTTTTCCGTCGTTCGCCGCGGCGGACTTACGTGTTTAATGTATACAAGAGCTTTAACCTTTGGTGACACGTTTATCATGTGATACAGGACAGCCAATTGAGACATGACAGCACATGGACACTTGTACATTCCCCCTAACCTATAAATACACCCGATCCGGTGGCCATTTTACATTCTTTCTTCTGTTAAGATAGGGACAGGTTCCTGTGTGGAGTAGGGAGAGATAAACCACTAGCTATTTGGTACACAAAAGTTCTTTTCAGGACTGGTATAGGTGTTAGGTGTTGATAGGTTTGCTGTGCTGCTGATTCTTGCAGCAGCCTGAGTGTCTTTTGTTAGTTTAGAGAAAGGGAAAGGACGGTGTATGCTACAGGGACAGCCAGATTAGTCTTTCATCATCATCATCATCATCATCATCATTAGCTGTTACTATCAAGGTCCACAAAAGAGCTGTTCCAGTAACCACTAATCGTTCTCTTTTTTTGCCAATTTGTATAGGGACAGGAAGGAAGCAGTGTTGTCAGGCAGTGAGGGTAATTTTAAAGACTTGCTGTTATTATTAGTTCCACAAAGGTTCTTTTCAGGACTGGTATCAGTGGTACAGTAATAGGCTTGTACATGTATAATATTCTTTCTTCCAAATATAGAAAGGATATTATACTTGACTGCTGCCCTTCTGCTGCAGTCTGCTAAACATTCACAACTCACTTGTTCCACAAAAGTTCTTATAAGGACTGGTAACTTGGTATAGGGTGCTACGGTACATAGGCTTGAGTGCGGTACAGTCTGCTGTTCTGTAAGGACCGCTATCGGTCCACAATAGATAGGGTTGACGTGCACCACTGCTGACCGCTGCCCTATACTGCAGCAGTCCTTCAGCGGTATAGGGACTGACGTACAGTCTGCTAATCACTAACACACAACCTGCTTGTTCCACAAAAGTTCTTATAAGGACTGGTAACTTGGTATAGGGTGCTACGGTACATAGGCTTGAGTGCGGTACAGTCTGCTGTTCTGTAAGGACCGCTATCGGTCCACAATAGATAGGGTTGACGTGCACCACTGCTGACCGCTGCCCTATACTGCAGCAGTCCTTCAGCGGTATAGGGACTGACGTACAGTCTGCTAAACACTAATACACAACCTGCTTGGTCCACAAAAGTTCTTATAAGGACTGGTAACTTGGTATAGGGTGCTACGGTACATAGGCTTGAGTGCGATACAGTCTGCTGTTCTGTAAGGACCGCTATCGGTCCACAATAGATAGGGTTGACGTGCACCACTGCTGACCGCTCACCTATACTGCAGCAGTCCTTCAGCGGTATAGGGACTGACGTACAGTCTGCTAAACACTAATACACAACCTGCTTGGTCCACAAAAGTTCTTATAAGGACTGGTAACTTGGTATAGGGTGCTACGGTACATAGGCTTGAGTGCGGTACAGTCTGCTGTTCTGTAAGGACCGCTATAGGTCCACAATAGATAGGGTTGACGTGCACCACTGCTGACCGCTCACCTATACTGCAGCAGTCCTTCAGCGGTATAGGGACTAAGAGTTTTGTCACAGGGTCATTTAAAAAATGACATGCAGAGGAAGAGGCAGGCCCTTCCGCAGGGGTGGTAGGGGTAGGGCAGGAGCAACAGGCTTGAGCCAAAGTGGGAAGTTGCAGAAGGTGCGTTCAATTACTTTAAAGGATGCACCAGACTTGGTTGAGTGGCTCGCTCAGCCTTACTCTTCTGCACCCTCCTCATCCTCTCGATCTGCACCCTCTTCTTCACTCTCTGCTATGTGCACCCCCAAAGACACTACCACCAACAACACGACCACCACCACCACCACCACATACCTTCCGCTTGAGTCACTGGAATTATATTCCGATCCATATCAAGAGGACATTTCTGATGCGCAGCCACTCTTGGTATTGGATCAGGAAGAGGAGGTAGCAACAAGCGCTACTCAGCAGTCTGACGCCAGTACCCAGATCAGCCCAAGGAGGAGGTTGGTCCCCGGTGTTGCTGCCTACTCCGAGATCTCTACTTATAGCGGTGGGGAAGGTGACGTTGATGATGACGTGTCTAGTGATGTCACGTGGGTGCCCACAAGAGAGGAAGAGGAGGGGAGTTCAGAGGGAGATATGGACCAGCAGATAGGGAGGAGAAGCAGCAATGACTTACATTGCACAGCAGGGACAAAGCAGACTGCAAATGTATCAGGAGCGAGTCATCGACCATGTACGGTCACATCTGGCGCTCCCAGGACACCGGCACATGGCTCCGCAGTGTGGGCTTTTTTTAACGTGTCCGCTGCTGACAATAGCGTTGCCATCTGCAATCTTTGCAGTCAACGCGTTAGTCGCGGTAAGCCCAATACTCACCTAGGGACGACCGCCTTAAGAAGGCACATGAGCAGCCATCACCGAGCCCAGTGGGAGCAACGGAACACACAAAGCCACACTGCAGGCTCTCACCGTCCAGCCTCGTCTTCTACTTCTCCTTCTCCTCTCTCCTCACAATTGTCCTCCACTCCACCTTCCATCACGCCAAGCTCACATTTTTCTGCAAAAAGGCAGGCTTCCGTGGGCCTAATGTTTGAGCGTAAAAAAATGATGATGCCGGATAACCCTCTTGCCCAACGGTTGGCGGCTGGCTTGTCAGAACTCATAGCCCGCCAACTACTGCCATATAAACTGGTGGACTCGGAGGCCTTTCGCAAATTTGTGGCCATTGGAACACCACAATGGAAGGTCCCAGGAAGGAAGTATTTCTCAGAGAAGGGCATCCCAGAGCTATATGGCCATGTTCAGCGGCAAGTGAATGTATCTCTGGCACACAGTGTCGGTGCCAAGATACATCTGACCACAGACACGTGGTCTAGCAAACACGGGCAGGGAAGGTATATCAGTTTTACTGCCCACTGGGTGAACCTTCTGACGGCCGTCAAGCATGTAACCCGTGGCACCCGTGTAGATTTGGTTTTACCGCCACGGATTGCATGCAGGCCTGACTCTTCTTCTCCTCCTCCTACTCCATCCTCCTCCCTCTCCTCCTCAGCTGCCTCCTCCTTTTCCGCTGCTAGCGTCTCTTCCACTGCACCGCCCAAGCTCCCCAGAACCTATTCCACATGCCAGGTGAGACGTTGCCATGCCGTGCTGCGTCTGTTGTGCCTGGAAGCAAAGAGCCACACTGGCCCGGCACTCCTTTCAGCTTTGCGTTCACAGGCAGATGAGTGGCTAACACCGCTCAATTTGACAGTTGGTAAAGTGGTGTGTGACAACGGTGCCAATCTGCTTAGCGCATTGAAACAGGGCAAAATCACGCACGTGCCGTGCATGGCACACGTCTTAAACTTGGTCGTGCAGCGATTCCTTGTCAAATACCCTGGGGTCCAGGACATCTTGCGGCAGGCAAGGAAAATCTCGGCCCATTTCAGAAGATCTTACACGGCCATGGCTCGCCTTGCTGACATTCAGCGGCGACACCATCTGCCGGTCAGACGTCTTATTTGCGATTGCCCGACGCGATGGAACTCAACCTTCTATATGCTTGATAGGCTGCTCCAGCAGAAACGTGCAGTTAACGTCTACCTGTATGAACTCTGCGAAAGAAACGGTTCTGGGGAGCTGGGTTTTTTTTCACCGCGCCAGTGGCTGCTCATGCGCGACACATGCAGACTTCTGCGGCCATTTGAGGAGATCACCAAACTGGTCAGTCGCAGCCATGGCGCCATCAGTGACATGGTACCTTATGCCTTCTTTCTGGAGCGTGCATTGCGTCGTGTCATTGATCAGGCTGTGGAGGAGCAGGAGCGGGAAGATGAGGAAGTCGCAATGCTGGATGAATTCCCAGGGGGGGCTACTCTATCTGAGACAAGTCAACAACAGGAGTCTGATGAGGAGTCAGAGGAGGATGGTGCCGGGGCGGATGAGCAGGAGCAAGAAGAGCATGCTTTAAACCTTTCTGGGATCCCTGTTGTGCGAGGATGGGGAGAGGAGAATGAAGAGGACGACATTATCCTGGATGATGAGCAGGAGCCAGGCCACCACACCGCTTCCACTTTAGTGCAAATGGGGGCCTTCATGCTCCAGTGTTTTAATAGGGACCCCCGTATAAAAAGCATGAGGGTCAAGGACCAGTACTGGGTGGCAACGTACTTAGACCCCCGGTACAAACACAAAATGGCGGAAATGTTACCGCCGTCGCAGAGGGCTGTCAGAATGCAGCACTTCCAGGCCTTGCTTCGAGAAATGCTGCATTCTGCTTTTGCGTGCGCTGGCAGAGGAGCAATTCCCACTCCCAGAGAAGGATTTGCGGGTACCAATCCAACAGCGCCTGCAAGAAGAGGCCGGTTTGAAGATGTGTTGGTGACTTCGGATATGAGGTCATTCTTTCAGCCGACCCATCGACAGGTGTCATCCGGATCCAGCATCAGGGAACGCCTAGACCGTCAGGTGTCCGACTACATTGGGTTAACGGCCGATGTGGACGCTCTGAGGAGTGATGAACCCCTAGACTACTGGGTGGGCAGGCTTGACCTCTGGCCAGAGCTTGCCCAATTTGCAATCGAACTGTTGGCTTGCCCCTCATCCAGTGTCCTGTCCGAAAGGACGTTCAGCGCAGCAGGGGGGATTGTGACCGATAAGCGTACTCGCCTAGCTCACCACAGTGTTAACTACCTCACATTTCTAAAAATGAATGAGGCATGGATCTCGGAGGAATTCAACACATGTGACCAGTAGACCATGTATATGTCTATAAACTATTTTTTTAATCAAGCACACAGACCTTCTTAATTCATTTGGCTCACTTCCTTGACCCAAAAAAGCACACCGTACTATATGCCCCTACCCTCCTCTTTGAAGAGGTTGAGCGGTGTCATATTTCTACTGGGGCTGCTTATGATATCCCTGTGCTGTGCTGACTTCTTCCTGGGGGTTCTTATTATGAAGGGATCACACTATCCCTGTGCTGTGCTGACTTCCTCCTGGGGGTTCTTATTATGAGGGGATCACACCATCCCTGTGCTGTGCTGACTTCCTCCTGGGGCTGCTTACGGTGCTGCTGTCAGTGCTGTATGTCACGGTGCTGCTGTCAGCGCTGTATGTCACGGTGCTGCTGTCAGCGCTGTATGTCACGGTGCTGCTGTCAGCGCTGTATGTCACGGTGCTGCTGTCAGCGCTGTATGTCACGGTGCTGCTGTCAGCGCTGTATGTCACGGTGCTGCTGTCAGCGCTGTATGTCACGGTGCTGCTGTCAGCGCTGTATGTCACGGTGCTGCTGTCAGCGCTGTATGTCACGGTGCTGCTGTCAGCGCTGTATGTCACGGTGCTGCTGTCAGTGCTCTGTATTACGGTGCTGCTGTCAGATGCCTCTATCACGGTGCATGTGTCATTCCGGTATGTCACGCTGCTGGTGATCATCTCCTGCACCCTCTTCTTTGCCTACCCTGGTCCCTGACCTTCCCTCTCCTCCATTGCCTTCATTAACTCCATAGTCCTGAATTGTTAGAACAATTTCCCAAATAAAATAAAAATGCTTGTAGTTATCGATCCCAAATTCACCTCATACATGTATTATGTCATTGTCCAGATGGTGGGACTACGTTTTACCCCCTAATAATTACCACGTGGCCGCAAATTCGACATGAAGGTTTGCAAAGTTCGCCTCCCATTGAAGTCAATGGGGCCCGCGGCGAACGGTCGGTTTCGCGAACGTTTGGGTCCGTTCGCATTTCGCGTTCGCGAAACGTCCCGTCGGAAGTTCGTCCATCACTATATGTGTGTGTGTGTGTATATATATATATATATATATATATATGTGTGTGTGTGTGTATGTATGTATATATATATATATATATATATATATATTATAATAGGACCTCATGCAGTTACCCCACATTAATGATGTATTGTTAAGCATTGTTGTGCCATGGTAGCAACCCCTTTACGCCACCATGCTGAACAGCAATTCAGTATTCACCTCAAAGTGGTTGTAAAGCTTATTTATTTTTATTTTTTGATTAAAATAAAAAAAAATTGTTTTGCACAAAGCAGTTCCAATCCCCCTGTTCTTGAGTGTGTACCTTGCAAGTTTAAGGGAAGTTTAGTTGGTTATATCCCTTTTGTTCATGTTCAGCTCCAAAATATGTGTACCCACGTAACATATTGATGGCTATTGCTGTGTGGATATTTTCCAATGTTATTGATGTCCAACATGCTAGATTGACACATGTTTATGTATTTTTTCTATGAATGAATGAAATACTTGTATAGCGCACAATGCGAACTGAATCGCCTCTAGTGTACATGGTGAATGGTGTACACGCTTTCTTGAATAAACAAGTCTTAAAAAAAAAAAAAAAACCTTTTGAGTTTACAATCACTGTAAAGTCCTGAACCATTTTGTGTGTTGAAGCCCATTCAGTGTAATTGGGCTGCCCAATACAGAATGCCACAATGTGGATCAACACACAAAAATGCATGCATTGCACCATACTGCTTTGTGTTTTTTTCCCCTCTATTTTTATACCCAAGATGCGAAGGCAAGAAGTAATGAAAATGGGGTTCCATGGCATGAGAGGTACAGACAGCTTCCCCTTTTAACTTAAATCTGATTGGAGAGACTTGCCAGCATTTCTTGTCTCTTAGCACCTTTCACTTGGGAAATCGTCATCTTTTAACCTGCTGTTTTTTTATTTTTTATTCCAATATTTTATATATAATATAAAGAATTTGCATGTTACAGATAATGAAAGATCAAACCAAGCCTCAATACAGTCTAGGGGTGCATTGCTATCATTGGCGTACAGTAAGACTGCAAGAGGTGTAAAGATATTAGCACAAATGGAATAAAAAAGATCCACAACAAGATATTTCATATGATAATCATTTAGAGCATTTAAAACTGTAGAAAGCTTTAGATCCGTAAGGGGACAAGTGGCCTTTCTATGGGAAAGGTAGTGGAGTTGTGCTGTATTTATCTTCTGGATACCGGGTATATTGCCACATCTCCCACATACCCCTGTATACGGGGAAGGGTGTCTTCTGTCTAATATCGATTTGCCAACGTGCCGGTATCTCGGTTATGCAACGTGTGTTATAGGAAATGTTAGGGTATAGGAATAAGTCTCATTATTATTGCATGTTCTTGATGCAATGGTAGTCCATTAGACCCTGTCTGTAATACTAGTAGATAGGTAAGTATTCTTTATTTCTACCTACTCTTCCAAAACTAAAAAGAAAAGTTTTGGCTGAAGTTTTATCTTTTTCCTCTAGTAAAGGCCCCCCTATATATCAATTAGATCAGGAACGTTTGAGAGTCCAGGCTTATCTATTTCTGTTACCGCTAAGATGGTCCTTACCGAAAAGAGAAAAAGTTTTACATTTGTAACAAGAATTTGTAACCAGCAGTGTACTTTCCACTTAAGTAGGAAATCTTCTTTTTATTGCCTTGGGCTCTCCAACACTCATGCCCCAATTGGGCATTCTTGCTAATTGACACCTTTACGTTTTTGTTGCTCTTGCGTTATATTATGTATTTCTCTTATTCATTGCAGTTGTTTAAAAATTAAGTTTCCAACTGTTGCATGGCTTTGGTTATGTCCTTAACACAACTTAGCAAACCTTTTGCCTCTAATGTAGCACTTTTTTTTTTGTGTCCCATTTGTACGCCTGTTTTCCTAATTTATTCATGGGCCAAGGATTTTAATCACAACCTTGCGCCAGGTTTAGAGCTGATTACCCTTCCTTTCAACAGCGCTTGTGACATATCTGATTGCCGTCTCATGCTGCCACGCTTTGTTGGCAAGATTCATTGGAGGTTAATTAAATCCATCTTCAAAACAACGAGGGGCCAATGAGCCATATCCTTGTTGCAATAGTAAATTAAATGATGCAATTGTTTCTATCTCCATCATCTGAGAGCAGACTAGGCAGGGAGGAGGCTCCAGTAAATGAATTGTTATAAGGCTGCACGCTTTAGGCCCCGAGGGGGAAGAAGTAGCATGTGGCCACAAACCAGCATTTAATTTGTGGCTACAGATAAAGATTACTGTTATCAGCAGCTGGAGGTCCCAAGGGGGGGCTTGATGGGCAAGATGACACTCTTTAAAAAATTAAGATTGTTTCTATTCTCGACAGGAAATTTAGAGCCTCTTCTTCTTCCTTTTTTCATGCAAATGATACGGAGACTGTTACACAAAAGCAAACGCTGGGATCAAGTTGTCCGCTGCCTTCACCATAATTAAAACATACACAAATTAAATACAATTATCTAGTGTTTTTTAACAGGGCCGAGCATCATTAATCTAATTAATATCACAGTCAATCAGCTCGGCAATGCTGTTGTGATTGTTGGAAGTGTATGTTTTATTTCTTGCGTGGCGGCAACTGGCAGCTGCAAGACTCAGCTGGCATGGGATGACAAAGAGATGACAGCGGTACCAGCAGCTCCTGTCCCTCGCTCAATGGATACTACAGTCTGCCTTCCGCCACACCTGCCATTCATCATATAGCTGACAGTCATTGTGATAGATGACTTTTAAGAAGCTGTGTGCCCTGTGTTTCCCTGCTGACAACGGATTTTTAACGCATATTTCCCGACAGGTCCTTGGGTTTTGCAGCTATTTTATTTTTAGATTCTGGTTTATAGAAGATTGTATAGAGCAGACATGTTAAATAGAGAAAGTGTCTAAGTAGAGAAACTCAGCAAGGGCATGCACACATGGCGACTTGGCACCCATGTTTTCACAATTCCTGGGTCTGCCTCTCACCTGCTGGGGTTTAGTGGTATGGGGCAGTGACTTTGGGTTGGGGGGGGGGGGGGGGAGTTGAAGACAAAGAATGATGCCCTGTCCTAGGTTAATTGACATTATGTGCACTTTTGCTCTTTTGACAAGAAAGAGAATGATCTGTTCCTGCGATTAATTTAAATTTTAACTGTAATCATATAAAATTTACAAAATATTTTCTTTTATTTCAGTATGAAAAATAGTTTTTTAAAAAAATATGGTCTACTAAACTTCAAAATACACTTCTAACCAAATCTATATCCGCTTCCCATCCTCTGTACGCATATATACGTCCTTGTCGAAAAGCGGTTCTACCAGGATCATGGCTGCAGAAAAAATAAATAATAAATAAAAAATTGGGCTTTTCTGTAAAAGTGATCTGAGCAGCTTTACAGCAGCCCAATCACTCCTGCAGGGCCCCCTCCCGCTGCTGTGGTTCCCAGGCTCTCTGACATGATCAGGAAGCCCAAGACTGCTTTCTGAGTGACCTGCGGAACACAGGAAAGGTACAGGTACATCAGGCAGGTACATCCATATCCAACCCTCTTCTGTGACAAATGTAATCAGAAGTGGCGAGGATTTAGTAACTTTCGTTTTGTTGTTTTACAAGCGGTTCCTGGCTTGTAAAGCATCTGATCAAACTGATCTTGGAGAAGATTTTAAGGGCAGAGGGGAGAGATCTGAGGTTTAGCCAAAAAATGTATTTAAAGGGACAGTGTAAAAACAAAATAACTATCCTGTCAGAGCGCAACATCTCAGCGATCTCTCAGCGCTGAACTAACTCCAATATTAACTGTTGGTGTGTATCAGGCTGTTAAAGAATTGGCTCAACAGCTTGGACCTTGCCTCCTATTGGAGATGTAGAAGGCAGCCTGTGGTTAAATCTCTGCAGGCCATTTGTGGGTTTTGTACCTGACTTGGGAGCCCTCGCAATAGAGATTCTACTTTCCGTTTATAAATATCCTCTTTAGGTTAAACACCTCTTCTTGGTGTCCTGAGATGGTAGTTTTTGGAACAAGACTCTGACTGTAAGAACCGTCTGTTGTGTATTGGAACTGAAATCTGTAGCAGTATTGTACACGTTGGCTCCAAGAACCTGGCCCTATCCACATTCTGCTCTTAAATCTCAGTGCCAACCTGTTTAGACAGCCCTCTTTTAATATGAGCATGTCTAAAGTCTCTTGAAACCTCCTAGAAAAAAAAGGAATAATTAATAAATCTGTCTCCCTTCTGTATGTTGCCCCCGTTTAATGGAATGTGCAAACCAGACAGTGGGACAGATGTTTTGGTATCTGCACCAACATGTGGAACTAGATGCGTTTTTGCTTCAGAGTTAAAAGCTTCTTGCCCACGTCGCCACTTTTTCCACAATACCATTTTTTTTTTTTTTGGAACATTTCCCTAGGGTGCATTTATGCAAATTTCTGTTCTACAGCCACTGCTATTGTTACTACTAATTATTTATTACGAGGGTGCGGAAAGTGTAGCAACCATGGCAATTGCATAAAAACTCCATACTGAGATCTCCCTATTGGCAACTAAAACTGGACTTGCCAAGGCAGCACATTGACAATGTACTTGTATAATACTTTGGGAGGAGCGACGTGCTGACCTCACCGCTGCTCTCACGTTCCATTTGCACAGGCGTGTTTTTTATAGTCTGCTTCTTAGCACAGACCTTTTTATAATAAACACCACCTGGTTTTACCGATGGCAAACCTTTTTTGTCTTTTTACGGGCCTAACCCACCCATTGAGGATATGTTCGTGGCCGCTTGTTTGATTGCTGGTATCCACCAGGCCTGCAGGAACGCTCAGCTCGCTAGCCACTGGAGGTGTCGGGAGGATTCAAAGGCCCTGGCCGGGTATTAGCCACAAGCTGTGACAGCTTATATAGTTAGTAAGCCTTCAATTCATGTGCTGGTGGATTCACAGTGTCCTGTGAATATAGAAGATCCCTCACAGGGTGTTATCAACAATCACTCCCCGTTGGGAAGTACTATGAAAGAGACTTTTATATTTATTTACTGCTTCTATTTTTTTTGTATTTTTAACTTTATTCTAAGTTTTATATGTTCCTACTTTTTGCCATATTTATTAGATTACCTATTTTCTTTGTACAATTATGTCACTTATTGGTTGTCTTTGTTCTGTTTAAGTGGTTACGTGTGTGTGTGTTACGTCATTGGATTGTATTCAATTTTATTTGTTTTTTTGATCACTTTTTATTCATTTTTGCAGATCTTGTTTAGTTTGTTTATCCAATTAATATTAACTGCTCATCAGATCACACTCATCTATATACTTCACTCATTATCAGTGCAGCTCCTTTTTTATTTCTTATCTGTTTGGTGTGTATTTCACTTTTGAGTTGCAGCTTCTTTTTGTTTGTTTTACCAGTGCAGTTTTTTCTTTGAACACTTGTATAGTACTTTATAGTGGAATATTGGCTGGTCAAGTAAATTAAACTTGCGGTGTAGCAAATATAACATTTTCTAATGAAATTCTTTCTTGAATGTTCTGTTTAAATTGCCTTTTTTTTCTTGAAGAAATGACTTTTAGACCTGATTAGCACTTGTGAGGCTGTTCTATCACCCAGACCAGAAAAGTCCTCCAGGGTTAAAGAGATTAATTGTGGCAGGGTATCACTAACTCTGTAAGACCTTAATCACTTCCATGTTGATCTGTGAAAGAGGCAGCTTTAGGAGTGGTCAGTAGTTAAATCACTTTATCTGCAATGTGGCCAGCTGGATGAAAACCTGATCAGCTAATGTCCTCCCGAACATCTGTAGTTTTTTTTTTTTTTACTTGTGATAATAAATAACCTCCTAGATTGTCTCATAAATGTGTGCAGAACAGTGCAGTGAGAGTTGTTTGCCTTCCATTACTGGAACATAGATACTGATGAATACCTTCCCTGACTTTCCTAATGATATTGGGTATAGGTAGGTGTGACTTTGGGCTTATCCACTTTGATGACCCTGAGTTACATTTTAGTACTTCGCACTTGGAGGAAGCAGTGCAAGGTGCGATAATGCTATATTGAATCACGTGAGGAGGTCTTAACCCCCCTAACGGTATTCCCGAGTCTTGCTCGGGGTGGAATTTTTATACCAAAAGCGGTTACCCCCGAGCCAGACTTGGGACTGCATCGCTGGATCCAGGATGACGCTTACTTGCCTTCTCCCTTGGATCCAGAGATGTCCCCACGCTGTACGAGCGAGCCGTGTCTCGCACGATCTATCACGGAGCCGATCTCCGTGCCCTGCGAGCGTTGCGACACACGGGGACGGAGATCGGCGCCAAATTCAAAAAGTGAAACACACAGTATACATACAGTATAATGTAATCTTACAGATTACATTGCTGTATGTAATTATTTCACATCCCCTTTGTCCCTAGTGTCCTGCCCAGTGTCCTGCATGCAGTTTTATATAATAAATACTGTTCTTTCTGCCTGGAAACTGGAGATTGTCCATAGCAACCAAAACTGTCCCTTTACATCAAAAATGGTTTTAGACCAGCTAGAAAACAGCGATAATAAATTAGAATCACTCGCAGAATTGAGGGATATTGATTTGTGGGGAGGTCCGTCATCAAATACTGAAAAGTAATGACAGTGACAATTCTGCAACTGAGCAAATTAAAGTGTTTTTGATTTGATTACATTATTGAATAATTTTTATTATTGTTATATTATTTGGTACAATTATTTATAATTATTTATTACATTATAATTTATGATTTCATTTTTCAAACTTTATCATACCCGGGATGTCTGCTAGACTCTGGTTTGGACAGATTTAAGTGAGTTATTGCTAAGAATTACAGGACTACAATATAAAACGCCAAATTTTCATGCAAAACAATTGTACCGCTTTTAGCACCTAAAATCCGAAATAATTGTTCCCGCTAGGGAGGTTAATAAAACTATTAGGCTGGGTTGACATATGAGCCACATGCGGCTCGCAGCAGGGGTCCGGTGCATCCTGGTTCACCATTTCAGTACGAATTTTGGGCTGAATTCGGACCTGAAATGGATCAAAAGACCTACAGAGTTTTTCTGCAAAATGCATATGCAGATATGTGAACTGGCTCCATAGAGAGCCTGTCAAAATCTCCTGCTATTGTGAATTGAATGCGGGGGAACCCACATCCAATTCACAATGGTGTGAACCCAGCTTTAGTCACAGAAGAATCTTGAGTACTGAGCAACATAAACACTCTAAGTAAAGGATGATGGGCAATATGGAGGATGGCAGTGCTGATTGGGTGCCTTTTTCTAAGTGCACAAAACATAGATGGCTGCTAATTCTAATCATCATTAGCATGGTAATATGCTGATCCAGGGCATCTGATTTCCTTTGAAAATGATTGAAGGATGCCAAAGGTTATTTATGTCCAGAATCCAGTTAAAAATAAAACCGCCACTCACCATAGCTTATCCTTGTGTGGATGTTTACTTGTGAGAAAGTCTCAGTCAATGCCGCTCCTTGGGTTATGCCCCCTGACATGTTTCGCCCCACTCCCTATGATCAAGCCCACAGTGGCTGGGGTGAAACATGTCAGAGGGCATGCCCCGAGACGCGGAAATGTCTGTCTTTCACATGTATACATCCACACTAGGATCCATTCTCCATTCACCGTATCGGGTCCGATTTTCAGCCCGAATTGTGGGCTGACTTTGGACCTGAAATGGACCAAAAGATGCACCGGACTCCTGTGCAATTTGCATAGATGCCGCTGTGGAGATGTGTGAACCAGCTCTATAGAGAGCTGGTTACAATCTCCTGCTATGCGAATTGCATGCGGAATAGTGTGAACCCAGCCTAAATGTTCATTGCTCGCTGGCTGACATCCCTACTATCCTGAATGCCAATGGGGCTCTACACCTCATCCTGGTCAGCACCGCCAAGTACTAATGGCCTTATGGACAGGATCCAGTGTTGAAAATCCAGCTCTGGGTCTTGCACTTTGGAAGAAATAGACGTTTTCTTATGATGCACGTGGACTGATCATGTGCTTATAGTAGGCACACTGCACCCAAAAAACACCATACTATAGAAGTACCTTCTGTCAGGACCAAAAATACTAAAGCTGGTTAAAAGCTACAATGATGTTTGCTAAAAACCATCAAAATCCATGTGATTCCTTAGCATTACTGGATTTTCATTTAAAGTGGCAAAAAGTAGGGACTTTACCCACAGCATTAGTATGGAAGTTTCATGGTGTTGGAAAGAGGTTGACAATTGAGTGAGTCTTTGCTCCAACTTGGTGTAACGATACATTACCATTTACCGTAAGTAATCTAGGGGCTGGAGGGGTTTGTATTTAATCGCACATCTTCCTATTGACATGACATTTTGCAATTGCAACTGTATTATTTGGAGCTAAAAAGATTTGCCTGTGATATTGAGAACAGCTCTGCCTATAATAGTGCCTTTTCATTTACTGAATGACAATGTGCCGTTGGCGTTGAGGCACAAGCAAATCTTTGTTCATCTTCATAATGCTTGTACACAGTGTTGTCAGTCAATTTCTGACCTCTATGGTCTAGTATTATTTTCAACACAGTAATAGATTTCTCCCCTGCCACCACATATTTGCTAATAGAATTCTATAGTGCCATCTTCTTCCTCTGGGAACATGAATTAAAATTTCAGTTGCAATTCACTTCAGTGGAAAGCCGTCTGTCTGGTTGCATATGTAATTACAGTTAAAAAAAAAAAAAAAAAAAAACTTCAATCAGCATAAAGAGTTTTAATAATTTTCAGTGAGCAGGACACAGCAGTGATGTGTATAAGAATAGGAAAATTGTGCATAAATCTAGTAAGCTGCCAACATCTACACTAGACATAAAGTGTAAATAAAAATTTAAAACAATGTAGCGCACAAAATGGTGACAATTGTTTAGTGACAAAAATGAAAATGTGAAAAAAGATAATTCTACCAGAAGCAACAATATTGTATAAATCAATATAACAATATATGTTGTGTACAAACAAAACAAACTCAAGGTGATTGTTCCAAAAGTAAATAAATCAAAAAACGTACAAAAGTTCTTAAATAAACATGATGCAGCTCAAAGGGCAATCTTGTATAGGGAAAAGTCTCTCACACTCCTCCCCGGTGAAGTCAAACTGTATCTTGTATCTAAACAAAGGATAAGGTGACATGCTTATTAGACTTGGTGGACTCGTATACTATACAGCATAGGAGTCAAACAGGCATTCATGAGGAATAGCCTCAACAGGATTCCCCGTGCAAAGTTGATCTGTGAATAGGCCACTTCTGATATCGACAGAGGGGATCCACTGTCAGAAAATGAGCTCCATAAGGTGCTGTGATCCACATTCAAGGTGAACTTGGTGATCCATGAAGATGGGTATAAAAACCACATATAGTATAACACTGTGTAGTGGGTTTCTTATACAACATCAAGTCGGCAATCCAAAAGAGTTCCATACAAGGCTGGTAACATACGGTTGTAAAAAAAAAAAAAAAAAAAACGAGCAGTAGTTTCAGGAGCGTCGCACCGGCGTGTTTCGTCCAATTGGACATCATCTGGGGTGTGATGTGTAGACTGTTGGGAAGGTACATGACGGGAAGCAGGTACCCAACACACCCTGGAGTGTCATATATCCCAGCTCATAGCTCTTTTTCAGGACGGTAAAGATTTAACACACTACCCTGTCCTGTTTAAAATCTCTCCTTTACAGGGTGCTGCTTAGTTATGTCGTTTCTGTACTAACATCCACAGCCTGCGACAGGTGGGCTTTCCTCTGAGGTGAATTGTAGCCACATCTAATTCAAGGTTATTACTATGCAGACTTCTTAATTTTTAAAGTGTGAGCCCGCATTCACATTGGGCCGATATGACCTGTCAAATCACATGCCAAATCGGCAGCTATTGCCAGCAATAGCACTGTCTGAATCGGCACCGACTTTGTGGCGCTGCACCGATTACCATATGTAGTTCCTGTACTATTGGCGAGGTCGAGGGCGATCTGAATAGACATCTGTGCATGAACCTGCACAAATGTCTGTCAAATCACCCTCCAAAGTCGTATTGCATTGCTGGTTTGAAATCTGAACTCGCTCGATCTCTAACCCACATCAGTGTGAACTTGGGCTCAGTCAGTAAAGCCTTTGAAAGGCTGCACAGTGAAGTTCTAGGAGACGTAAATATGATCTCTTATGAACGTTGAAATTCTTGAGTGGTGGTGAGTGGATATTAGATTTTTTTTTTTTTTTTTTTTTTTTTTTTTGTAAAATCTTTATTTAGAAACATTTTAGTAGAAAACTACAGACAAGTCCAACATGTAGTAACCGAAATGGTATAAGCGAATAACAAGAAAACACGTATACATGTAAGACCTATCTAAAGAAAATAGGATAGGGGAGAACATAACAAAATATGTAGAATTTATACCTTGGTATATGCTAGTGCGTGTAACTTTTATCTTGGACTCAAGATGGTGATGCAGCTTGTGATCAACGCCCAAAGAATAGGTTCCTACTGATTAAGGGAGGAGAATCTGGTCTAAGGCCAGTTCCTACTCCTCTGGGGAGTTTACACATTCGATAGGGCAAGGGGCACCCCCCTGGTAGTGGCTCCAGGAGAGAGGGGCCATGCAGCCTCCATAAACCTCACCCGGCCCACCATCCCATCAGGGCAGCCCCACAACGGTCTCTTGATGTTAGGAGGGGCAAGACAAATGCCCACCTCAGTGAGGGTGGGGTCCTCTCCCCTCAGTTAGCTGATATGACCCTAAGTCCAGTTAGTGCAAAAGATAGAACTAAGAACTACGACTTGGTAACATTAGATAATTAAGAAACGATGGCGAGATATGGATAAAAAGAAAGGGGGGAGAGGTTAGAGAAGGAAAGAAGTAAGGGAGGGGAGGGAAAGTGGGTTAGATTGTTTTTAACTTGAAATAAAGTGGGGAAGTGAGATTGTGTGTTTTTGTTTTGTTTTTACTTTTGTTTTTTACAGTTTTTGCCCGTTTTATTTGCAATCTATTCAACTTGGTAAAGGGGTTCAAAAGAGCAGAATGAAACTATGGTACTTAGTACTAAATTCAAGCCAGCAAATTTAGAAAATACCTATAATTGGCATATAACAAATGGTCCTTCAGAGCCTGAAAAACTTCCCATTTGTGGAGAACACTGGAATCCGGACTTCCTGCAAAAGGCAGTTGCATGCTATCAGCAAGGAGGCATATACTCTGTTCAGTCAACTGATTTGAGGCTCTGTCTGCGAACCGATTTTCTCAGTTTTCCAAAATACATTAACAGACTTCTACAAGGATCCTGAATAATACTGTTTTTTTTAAAAAAAGGGCATGTTTTTATCTCCTTCTAAATTACCATTTTATCAAAAGATCTTGGTTGATCAAAATATGACCGCTACTTTGCTTTGGGCCCACTCCTCCAGCTCCTTGTACTTGCCTCCCAATTGCCCTCCTGATACTTCATTCTTTGTCTAATGCAAAGTAAAACATGCCCTTCGTGATTCTGTCCAGTACATGCACCATATCCTTAGAAGCACTGGCTCAGTGTCATGGCTTTGCAGTGAATGGAAGTTCTGTTTTTAAGCACTTAATAAGAGGGAAATGGCAAGCTATTAGTACACCTGTGTAAAAAAAATTGTGTAGCGTGAAGTGGTAATATTATCCAAGTGAATGAAACTGTGCACTGTGAAGTATACAGTAAAACAATATCAATATAAATAAGAGTTATAATGAACCACTCAAAGTGCATATAAGCAAGTGCTAACACACAAAACAAATCAAATACATTGAACCACAATCACAATATACAAAATGTACATAAAAGTAAGTGCACTCAAATGTATAAAAAAAGGGAAATCCACTGTAAAGCAACAAGGCAAAAGTGTACATTTCAAAAAAATATATACCAAGGCCCAAATAGTGACGAAGAGGAAACGTCCACTTCCAAAAGGGGATAAATGACTGGAATACATGTGAAGACTTCAAAACAATTGTCAAAGGAAAAGATGAAATACTCTTACCAGATGTGATGGACACACCTACCATACGTCAGGGAGTCAAACGGGCTCTGAACGCTTGGTTCCTAGGATTCTAGTGTGTTATAGCTGGAGAAGCCAGATGAAACCAAACGGTAGATTACTGGACTCCGAACCTTACAACCGGACAGCAGGGATAAGCCAACCAGGGGATCAATCCAGAAGTTAGACGTGGGGGTGGATGTTCTCGGCAGGGGCCACAATGAAAAATATAAAAATGGCTCCAAATGGTGCAGGTCAATCAATACAATGTATTTAAGATAATACACCAGATGAACAGATGTAGTGAGGATAAACAATGTGTTCACAAAAATAGTATAAAAGCAATGTGGAAGGCATAAGATAAGCAGGCCCAAAGCATTTAAACACCATAGGTCATCAACTGGGGCATACATATTAGTACACCTGTTATAAAAAAAAAAAACTGCTTGTTCCTGGTTCACCACTTACTACCTACTTAAAGCGGGAGTCCGCCGGGAGTTCCGCCGTTTTTTTTTTTTTTTTAAAAGCCAGCAGCTACAAATACTGCAGCTGCTGACTTTTAAAATAGTGACACTTACCCGCCCAGCGCGCCCGCGATGTCGGCACCCGAAGCCGAAAATCCATTGATCGTCTCTCGGGTGCTGCTGCCACCATCTTGGGTATGGGAATCAGGAAGTGGAGCCTTTCGGCTTCATTTCCCGTTCCCTACTGCGCATGCGCGAGTCGCGCTGCGCAATAAGGATGGTCCCGCTGTCTCTGGGATCCGTGTGTTTCCCAGCAGGCAGTGGGGGGACCTTCGGAAAGGGGCATAGATTCTGCGGAAAGGGGCGTACCTTCTGCAGAATCTACGCCGGAAGTCGGTGTAGATACCTGTCTTTGACGGGTATCTGCACCCCCCTCCCCCTGAAAGGTGCCAATTGTGGCGCCAGAGGGGGGGAGGGTTCCAATGAGCGGAAGTTCCACTTTAGGGTGGACCTCCGCTTTAAGGCTAATCACTTTGGATTGGCGATTATGTAGGGATACCAGCTCAAGCTAAAGTTCAAGAATTTGTTGCCAAAAAAGAATGCAAAAAAAAAAAAAGTGTGTTTTAAATGGAAAAAAACAAAACAAGTGGAGTGATGCATGTGAAAGCAGTGTGGAGCAAATTTTCAAGAGTTTTCAGGTCCACTCAATCTTTAAATTTTTATTGTGTCCACGGCTTTACTTTTTCACCGTATTTTTCTGTTTCAGGAAAGGCAGAAGGTATCTGACAATACTTCTCAGAGTAGTTTCTATATTTACTGTACTACTGCGCATGATGCAAATTCTGATTATTTTATTAATCCCAAAGGGAAATTAACAAGCAACTTGTCTGAAAGGTCACAGCTTTGCATTAGGTAGGCTTATTACAAGTTTGAAAGGACAAAAATAGTGTTTCCTCACTTAACCCAGGTTTATTTATCTTTTGGCTCTAAATACTATTGGTATTGTTTTTTCAAGATAGCTGTCGTCCAGTCTATGATTAATATGACTGCAAAAGTTTCCATAACATTACAGTCTGTTTTGTTTTTTAATTTATGCATTTTCAGGTTTCTGACTGACCAATCTTGGCAGAAGAATTGATTGTCTGGGATGTACGGTATGTTCCCAGGCAGTCACTATTTTTCCCCAGAAACAAGCTCATAATTCTTATGTTTATAGGTGCTATGCATGGGCAAAAGCCTTACTTAGAATTTCGTCCGGCCGATTGGGTGTGTAGAAGGCCGGATATCCGCTGAATGATGACCTTTCCTTCACAGCCTCTTTTTTTTTTTTTATTGTATCTGTATGAAGATTGAAAGCACCTCGATAGGGTTTTTGCACCTTCCATATGATGTATCCTAATAAGGAGTTTGTCACCAAGTGGTCCTTTCCGACTGTGGATATTTCATCTTTACATGGCACTTTTCTTCTTTTTTTTTTTTTATTTTTTTTTTATTTTAAGGACCCCACTGATGGGGGACCAGATCTTTTTAGGGCCATATTCTTTTTGCCAGGTATAGCCTTCCAATTGATTCTAGAAGCCGTTCTGTTTTGCCAGATGGTTTCGTTTCTAAAGTGTTGTATGACTAATGTAGATATTGGCCAACAGAACATTGATCACATGCTTTTGCTTTAAATTTCAGTTGTGAGGACTTGCTTTAAGTTTTCTGCTTTCTGACTCTCTATGGTCTTCTGTCAGTGCCCTTGTGCAGGGCTCTGTGGCTGAAGTGCTGGACTGCAGAACGCTCTTGTATGAAAAATTTCCTCTTCCTTGCCTTTGAAGAAAACCAATTAGGTTTTTCACTGGATGCCATCATCAGGGATACTACTGGGGCTAACACTACCCACTGTTCCCTGCAAAAAAAATACCAAATGAGCAGGCTTGTGAGTCTTGTACCACTTCATGTTCCCCTTTGTTTCAATATATCCTCAACCTCTGCATCAAGACCCACCAAGCTTGGCTGTCCTTCCATCTGCAAGACCTGTAATTTCAAGTCTTCCAAATCCATCAATAAGCCCTCCTCAACATGACTGCTTTCTATAGTGGATGTCTAATGGCACATGCAGGTGCTTGGAAGTATTGCTTTCCAAGTGCTTGGGTACAGGAAGGGTGTCCCAGGGTTGTAAGTTTGACTTTTATTCCCTGGCACCTCCGACCTTTAGGCATCAACATCAATGCCTGGTCCATGTCCATAGTTCGCTATCTGGTCTCTTGAAAAAGAGGTAATTGCCCCAGTTTCTGATGCTTTCTTATGTTGATTGTGATCTAGACAACCTCCACTTTAAGGAAAGTCACTGAGGGCTCTGAAAGCCTTGACAGTCCAGATGTTGTATAGGTTTAGGTGGACCCTGTGCCTTTTAAAAAGTCATGGCTGATTCTGTCCTATTTGGAGAATTTGAAACCATTCCCAGACAAAGAAAGTTCTTCCCTAGGAGATACTGGGCACTCTAGTCTAAGTCCAGGTTGGAGCTTTGAGTGATTGGGCTGTCTCTTCTGTATTGAACTGACGTAGTCTCAGGTAATCTGTACAAGATTCAGTCAGATAAAACTATGGTGGTGGTTTACATAAATCAGGGAGGCACAAGGAGTTTTGCTGTAGTAAGAAGTACAACAAATCCTCTTAGAGGCATAACATGTCCAGCTCTGTCCGCTGGGTACATTCCCAGCATGGACAACTGGCAGACAGATTGCCTTAGTCTTTTGCATCTGTAGCCCAGAGAGTGGTCTCTGCACCCAGAGGTGTTCCAGGCCCTGTGCCATAGATGAGGGACACTGAATAGGGACCTCTAGTCCTCCAAATTCAACAAACGCTGCAGGTTTGTATTTGTGTCCAGAGAGATGCTAGTGAAAGCAGTGAATGAACTACTGGCTCCATGGAATCAGTACCCCCTGATATATGCCTTTCTTCCCCTGAAGGTTCTTCCATAACTGCTTTGCAGGATTGAGATGGCAGGCTTTCTGATTGTTTGCATAGAGTGGTTCAGGAGTATGTGGTATGCTGAGCTGGTTAGACTTCGCAAATGCACTGTGGGCTCTGCCAGCTTGTCCAGGCCTTCTGTTCCAAGGACTGATTTACCAACCTAATCTTAAATAAAATACCTAGCACTGTACACCCACTTAAAAATGTAAATCTACATTCCTATCAATTATATAAGCAACAAGGAAGAAAATTGTATGAATAGTGTAAAATCAACACCATTATTGATACCTAAAATTGTGCAATTAAACAAAGTGCAACCATAAAAAATCGTATAACCCTTGTCACTAGTGACATAATATGTAATATTTGTTGTTCGACTAAATATGTTTTTAAATGAAAACTGTTCTTTATGGAATTCCCGCTTCCACCAAAGAACTTTCCCCTTGCCAAAGTAAATCATACAATGAATAGTTCCTCTTCATGACATTCAACCCATTCATGCCAAAAAGTGCTTGAGACACAGGTCATACACCAAGTTTATATGACCGCTTTTTTTATAAGTGGGTCTTCATGCCCTCCCTGTTTAAGTAACTCTTTATTCCATGCTCCAGTCCACGCCATTTTATATTTATCCAATTCCATGGCCCCTTGTATCTAAACAGAGCTGGGTAGGTTCCAATAATTGCTGCTCTACTCAAACTCCTGTATCGTAAGGGTCGGTTCACACAGGGGCAACACGACTTTTAACACGACTTTTGGAGGCAACTTGGACACGATTTCAACACGACTTGCACATGACTTGAGGCCACTTACAACACTATTTTAAATTGCCCCAGGCCAGGCGACTTTTGCCATGGCCAATCAGAGAATGAGCTCTCAAGGGGGAACTCCATGCCAAATTTAAAAAAACAAAACGGCGTGGGTTCCCCCTCCGAGAGCATACCAGGCCCCTAGGTCTGGTATGGATTCGAAGGGGAACCCCCTATGCCAAAAAAACGGTGTGGGGGGCCCTCCCTGATCCATACCAGACCCTTATCCGAGCATGCTACCCGGCCGGCCAGGAACGGGGTGGGGATGCGTGGCCCCCCCACCCCAAAGCACCTTGTCCCCATGTTGATGAGAACAAGGGCCTCTTCCCGACAACCCTGGCCGTTGGTTGTCGGGGTCTGCGGGCGGGGGACTTATCGGAATCCGGGAGCCCCCTTTAATAAGGGGGCCCCCGGATCCCGGCCCCCCACCCCATGGGAATGAGTATGGGGTACAATGTACCCCTACCCATTCACCTGTGAAAAAAATGTACAAAAAAAACACAACACACAAGGGTTAAAATAGTTTATTGCACAGCTCCGGGGGTCTTCTTTCGTCTTCTGGGGTCTTCTCGCCGGACTCCTCCGCTATCTTCTGCTAGCTCTTTTACTAGCGGAGGAGCCTGGCTTTCTTCTTCACCGCCGCCCTCTTCTTCCGACTTCGGGGGTCTTGTCTCCCCTCTTCGGTTCTTCTTGCCGGGCCACCGCGCCGCCTTCTAGCTCTTTTACAAGCGGTGGCCCGGTCTTCTGTCGCCACTGTCTTCTGTTCATATTGATGTTAAATGTTTAACCTTTAAATGATTAATTTTAATGTTCTCAATCCTATCATAAGGATGCCCTATCGTCTAGTCAGTAAATAGTTTTTTCTTCTCATCTCAGTAAACTGCTGAGACCAACATCTATAGTTTGGAAACATTTCCACGGTGCAATTTCTGCTCAGAGCAAAGCTGCAATATGCAAAAATTGTGAGAAGAAATATTCTTTTCCAAATGCTACAGGTATGACAAAACACATCCTTATATACCAGCGTTCTTCACCAGCAACATTTTCAAGTAAGGAAAGGTTGAAAACCAAAGCCTCACAAAAACACACAATAACTTTTAATTTATAGATAAAATGATACCTGAAAACCAGGAGAAAACTGATAAAGCCCAATATATGCTTTTGGATCAGCATTGATAACTGAAAATGACTTTCAATTTGCTTAACTACTCCATGTTGAATTTTTGTTTTGTTTTTTTCTGAAAACTTTGCATTTTTTTCTGGGGAAAAAACAGGGAAATATTTTTTTCTCATGGATTCAGCATTACTGGAAAATTTACATCTCTGGGCCGTAACTGGAAATTACACGACCTCCATAGAAAAAAATTTCTTGTGGGCCCAGCAACAGCATAAATCATTGGGCAAAATGCAGAATCCCTCGTTCATGGTTTTCTAAACCAAGAGGTAAGGCAGTGGTCAGTATTAATAAATGCATTGGTCGTCAGCAGGAGAGAAGAAAGCCTGTCAGTCAGAAGGAAATAAAAACTGCCCCCACATTAATAATCGGAGGGAAAAAATGATCTACAATGCCTCCCTATAATGCCTGATGGGGCCTATTTCTGGATAGGTTAAAATTCCAGAATGAGGCTGCACTGAATCCGAAGACTCACAAATAGGAACTTCCTTCAGCCTATTTCTCTTTATCCACAAATTGCACAGCTAATCCAAACACAACAGCAAAGATGCCAGATTAAGTACATCAGAACATGCAAATAAAGGGATGTATAATAATCTGAGTATGTACGCATAAATTGCTCCTTGTGGTCTCCAAATTAAAGTGCATTTAGTCTAATCGCAGAGCTCTCGGTGGTATAATTAAATAACCTTTCCTTAACTTTAAAATAACCAAATGTTGCTTCAGTTGGGCTCTGTAGAATAGCTTTGCAATGGGGTCAGCACTCAACAGGCACTCAGCACTGTCTATAATGAGAGAAAGGCAGGGCAATGGTGTCTAAAGCGTCTTTTGTCTTTTATTGGATATGGGGCTGGCCATTGTTGAGCTGCCTTCCCAGTGTGCTATATAATGAGATTTAGGGATGTCAATCAAGCCTTGTAAATTCCAGGGCTTGCACAACCCTCAGGAAGAAGTTACTAGTTTAAACAGGTGCAGGGTGGTGATCTCAACCAAGTTTATAGGGTACACTCATGATTATACTCTAAAAGATTTTTTTTTTTAATGGATCACATTCTATATGTTCTATACAAGAGTACATGTGCAACGTCCTATGTATGCCTCTTCAGAATCAAATATTTAGTGCTCTCTCATCTGTCACTACTATTAGCTGATGGCATTATCTTGACTTATTGTCTTATTTGCCATTGCTTGGCCCTTTAAATGCACAGTGATGATGATCCCGATGAACAGCCACC
The DNA here is from genome assembly GCF_037356315.1 of Lithobates pipiens. Lineage (NCBI taxonomy): Eukaryota > Metazoa > Chordata > Amphibia > Anura > Ranidae > Lithobates > Lithobates pipiens. The sequence goes on from NW_027507787.1 coordinate 220,246,095, forward strand.
TCTTTTACATACTCATTCTTTTCAGTTTGGGGCAATACAGAGCATCTGCTGGAAGCTGTAATCGGTCCTGCCGCATTCTTTGTTGTCCTGGCTTTGTTGCTGATTTCATGCTATCAGAGGGACTACATGTTTTCCTGCTTCAAGTTGTCAGACAAATAAAAGCTTTGGATACAGGGTCACATTTAGAGGGTGGGGCATGGAAAATTGGTAAGACAGTATATTTGTAGGCCACCCAGCTAAAAAAGCATTTAACTTCTGCAAAGCAACCTCGTCATCTTTCGCTTGCGGAAAAAGTTATTTTTCGTGAAAACGGGATACCTTTTTATTGTTCTTAATGGCTCTTTTTAATTCTTTAATAGCAGAATTAATCATACTATTACAGTATGAGTACATAATTTTTAGTTTTAGTAATCCCTTTCCATTAAATAAGGGATAGCTTTCCAGTTTATTTGAAGTACTGGAATGGGCAGTTCATTTGGGACTATTGGAAAAGATTAACAAAGCAAAAGATCTCGGCTCTGTTTCTGTCAAGTAGCTAATTTAACAAAGCATATATTTTATTTACACTTAAGACTATTGACATTGCTAAGCTAAATTTCCATGCATTTTTGTATGAGTACCCATTTAAGCCACTATTGTAAAGTTACTTTGACTGTTTTAGTGGAATTTTTTAAAATGCTTAAAAAAATGTTTAGTTGCTTCGTCTCCTGACTCTGGAACAGCAATAAGTATCCTCAATAAACGAATGCTGGATATGCTACCCAGAGAGAGTACTGTTTTTCAAAGAGATTGTGCTTACAGCTTATACCATACACTTTAAAGGAGTATCCATAAGTGAGCTTTTCTATTAGGGATGCATCAATACCATTTTTGTTTTTGTTTTTTACGGGTACCGATACTTTCTTTTTAGTACTCGCCGGTACCATTAACCTATACTTACCGCAACTGTTTTGTTTACACTTCAGCTGTCAGCAATGGTACAAAGCATTGAAAAGTCATTTACAAATTAAATAAATAGTTTTTTAATTTTTGCGCTTTTTTTAATGTGAAATGTGTAAATATATGTTAATATACATGTGTGAGCAAAAAAAGTTTTAATTATCGTTTAGAAAATAGGAGTGAACAAAAAAGCAGGAAAATAATAAATGGAGGAGAATAGGGAGTTAAGGCTGATTAGAGTAAATTAAGGGTTAATAAGGGGTTAAACAGAGGAACATTTGTTCATCCCCACTGACAGCTCGAAGAAGCGAGCCTGAAAGTATTAGTTTCAGGTATTGGTACATTTGCATGAGTACCGATACTTGTGCAAATACTCAGCATCAGCACCGATACTAGTGTAGCACTGACCCCCGAAGGAGCTGCTGGTTTGATTTGGGCCTGCACTCCAGTAACAAAACCCTACCAACTTCCTTCAGTCCCCTTGACACAGTTGTGGTACAATACAGTACAATATAATATATCACAATATACCTGTATTGTCCTCTCAGGATCCACTGGCTCCACCTGCTAGGAGAAAGCAATACTCCACACAACGAGGTACTTAACCAAAGTTTATTTTATTATATACATTTGTAAATAGGTGATTACAGCAATTGTACTGTCACCCCAACATAGAATGACAGGACAATGAATTTTTATAAAAACCGTTAATAAATATATATAATTATGGGAGCTCCCCCTACTTTTATTGCTATGTGTGAGATCTCATTTAAAGTACTCAGTCTTTAGTCTTCTGATCTTCTCTAGCAATGATTATTCTTTATAATTTGTAATCCAAGGTTAAAGCAGTTAAAGTTGATTTAAGGATGAGCCCAGTATTGCCTCAGTAAATATAGCACAATGCTTGAGATGTGATAGGAAGTAGGCCTTATGCCTGCCTAGTGTCGGTTGCTATACTCCTCCTCCGTGAGACTTCCAGTAGTATCCCAGCGAGGCCTGTATATAAGTCTGACTAGGTGCAAAGTTTAGAAAACTGTGGGTCGCAACCTGCTCACCAACTGGATCGGAAGCTCGATATGGTAACTTTGGTCCAGTATGTGCAGCTTGCTTCTGCGCCAGCCGGCTCCGCCACTCTGTTCTATTCCGATAGGTGGACCTGGCCTTCTGATGCTCGAACGAGTCTCTGGATCCTCTCAATCCGATCACTGTGTCTCTGGCACTTCAGATCACTCACACAACCGAGCAGGGTTGCACTCGCAAAGGCAACAGACTGCTTCCTCCGGGAGGCCTCCGCACAAGTCCTCACAGGCAGGGCACACGTTTCCAAGAGGCCTAAGATGGCCGCTCGGGGTCCTTTTATGTCCTACCCAGCATGCAGTGCAAGAAAGGGTGTCCATGGGTAGGTCACCCAGCATCCTGGGTAAGAGGGTCAACTCCCAAATGTAAATAAGTCACTTCCTGTAAATAGTTCAATGCTTGGAAAGCAAAAATCATTTAAGTTAATTTTCAGTAATTGGCCGCTAGATGGCGCCAAACACTAAGCTATAAAACCGTCCATAGACTTTTATTGTAATTACTAATACACATTAGTAGACAAGGATACCAGTGCTACACTAGTATCGGTGCAATCCTATTTGCTATGCTTCATTTTTAGACATGAAGTGAAGTGCAGGCCTTTAAATGTAATGGACTAGCAGAACTCTCTTTATAGGGAAAAACATCCCCTCTTGAAGATTTACCTCTCCATGAGCAGGCCATTTTTTGGCTATATGGCACTGCGTTATTTTAACGGATGATTGCGCGGTCATGCAACACTGTACTTAAAAGAAGTATGGGAATTTTTTTCACATATATTCATACTTGGGTAGATGTAGCATCGCACCTATGCTGCATCTGGCCTCCGCACTGAGAACTGAACGATCGAATACCATGATGGCACAGTTCTCTCACCTCCCCGAGTGGAGAGCTGCTTCCTGTCAGCAGTTCTCCTGCTCTATTCCTCCACGCTCATTGGAGCGCTGAGCTGTGCAGGGGTGGGGGAGCGGCCGTCTTATCCTGGCCATCAGTCCGGGTACCTGGTGGATCCAGACTTCCCAAGTCGGGATGCCGCGGTGCCTGGACTAATCTGTGACGTTAGCAGAGAGTGGACTTCAGACCGCTCTCCACTGAAAACGGGTCACAGGAGTGCAAAACGCATTGCACTCCTGTGATCCGTAGGAGAAGCCCAGCCGAACAAGTTCAGGCTGGACTTCTCCTTTTATATTGAATTAAAAATTCACAGAGTGGCTGCAAACCTCCTCTTCTCGAGGCCCCCCGCCGTCGCTCCTGGCCCCTTCTGTCTGTCCAGTGCCCACATGGGAAGCAGCTTCCCATGGGGGCGCTCGTGCATGCTCCATCCCACACTCGCCTTGCCCCTGCTCCCTGGTCACTGGCTTTGATTGACAACACTGAGAGCCAATGGACCCCAGTGCCCCAGCAAAGCCAGCGAGACCCAGAAGTGAGGAGAGAGAAAAGCTGCAGACATGCACAGAGCTGGATTGAATGAGGGCTCAGGTAAATAAAAGGGAAGGTGGGTGTGGGGGGGATGCTAATGCCCAAACATTCTTTACCTTAATGCAAGGAATGAATTAAGGTAAAAAAAGTTTATGCTTTAGAACCACTTTAAATATTAGGATGGCTTATTAGTGCTGTAAACTTTGCAGTTACTAAGTGATCTGTGCCAATGAATACCAGCCCCCAGAACGAATGTACCTGGGATTACCAGAGCGCAGAGGGAGGCCCCTCTCCTGCCGTCAAAAGATCTTGTGGCAAATCCACCTCTGAGACCACTCTTATTGGAAAGCGGACTGCCAGCCGAAGAAGAGGATACCAGGGTAATGGCAGCTAGCTGCTGTCATAACAACAATATCATTCTTCAAAGTGAGGACGTATATTGGCGTGCAGCGGTCCGTAAGTGGTTAAATTTGATAATATTACAGAATGTGCAGTGAAATGAGTAACTAAAATCTGCATTGGAGACTTGATTCATAAGACTTATGTTAAATTTTGTGTTCACGTTGTATATAATAGAAGGTTCTCGCATTTTATACATCACACTTGCTCAAGAGGGTGGCTGGCTCCATCTCACAAATTACTGTGCCTGTGAACGGAACCTCTCAGCTAATGGACAGCATACAGGGTGAGCAAGTATTGGCACCTTCAATCCAAGCTTACCAGTATCTCCTGTGCTCATCATGTGATCTCACATCATGATCCCCTAGAGCAGTGGTTTCCAGATGTGGCTCTTTTGCTTGCCCATATCCGGCCCTTGGGGCACTATTCCTCCCACTGATACAATGATACAAGGTACAATACTATTCCTCCCACTGACACCAATGATGGTTCGTAATTCCTTTTACCAACATAAGCATATTGTTCCTTCACCTGAAACCAATGATGGGGCACTATTCTTTTCACTGACACCAAAAACAGGGCACTATTTCTCCCACTAAAACCAGTGGTGGGGCACTATTACCACCCCCCCCCCCCCCATTAATACCAATGATGGGGCATTGTTTCCTTCCACTGGTCACAGTCCAGCCCCCTTTGAAGTCTAAAGGACAGTAAACTGGCCCTTTGTTTAGAAAGTTTGGAGACTCCTGCCCCAGAGCATTGTGTAGCCAATTTTCATTTTTAAGGCAGACAACAGACTTGGCAAAAGGTAGTCATGCAAGCTTCCAGGAGCAGGGGCTTAATTGTAATTAAGAACCTTGCAACCCCTATTTCTGTGTTACTGACTTCTGATATGCTTTTTCAAACAGGTACAGGCTTTTATTCACCCTTCAGCCTTATCCTTGGTTGGTGAATGCCCCAGCTTTAAGATATTATCTGAGGAACGGGTTTAATTTAGCCTTGTACATCTAGGTAAAGCCTAATGACTGTAGTGCAGGGAAACTCATTTACCTGCAAAAGTCTATTCTTTTGACCCAAGACCTTGGTTCTACTTTTCTTTTAATTGGCTGACAGACGGAGAAGGTTAAATCTCACTGGTACATGGCAGTCTTTCCTAAACACATAGAGGACGGAAGAGGCAAAGCACATACTTTGTGCCAAAGATCTGCAGCAAGTGCATTAAATGCTATTCAATCAGACATTATAGGATTACTGCATTTCAGCTTCTCATCATCCACCTCAGATATTTCTTTTAAAGACTTGCAAGGTGACACCAGAAAAGTGTTATGCCCAAAACTGTGATATTCATTAAACATTTTCTTTTTACCATGTCCCTAAAGTTTTAGTGAGTAAAATGAAACCTCGCCATAGCGAATGAAAACCACCCCAAGTTCAGAGAATTATGGGCACCCTGGATAGAATTCCTTGATTTTCCTTTGCTGTTGTGCCCTATAGGGAATAGAAATTGATATTACGCTTTTGAAAATCACATATGGCTGCTCTCTAGGAATAGTCAATACTGGGAGATAAAACCTATTCTTTTTCTTGTCATATTTGGCTGACGCGCTCTGTAGGATGCAATTTTAACTTCTAAACCCCCCCCCCCTTTTTTTTGGTTTCCTTTTTTATATAATTTTGGGTGTCCCCTTTAGTGGGGAAAATGTGGGCTTGAGGGGTGTATATGTGTGTGTGTAATTAATATATATATATATATATATATATATATATATATATATATATATATATATATATATATATATATATATTATACAAGGATAAAAAAGGTGTGTTGTAAACTATATTTTTGATTGGCATAGTTGAGTCTTTTAAAGGACACATTTATTGCCATTAAAGTGCCACATGTACCACCCTTTTTTTCTTTTCTTTTTTTCTCTACTGTATAGTAAAGATGTATTCTTCAATATTTTAATTGTTAAAATGTATTTTAAATTTAAATAGAAGTTACATTTTAACTTCTAAACCCCCCCCCCCCTTTTTTTTTTTTTTTTTTTTTTTTTTTTTTTTTTTCTTTTTATATCATTTTGTGTGCACTTTTTAGTGGGGAAAATGTGGGCTTGAGGGTAAACCTAATTAGTTTTTTTTTTGTTTTTTAATTATGCAAGGATAAAAAAAAGTGTGTTATAAATTATAGTTGAACCTTTTAAAGGACATGGTTGTTGCTATTGTTAAAGTGCTATATGTACCGCCCTTTTTATTTTATTTATTTATTTTTTTATTCTCTTTTTATTGTATAATAAAAATGTATTCATTCAATATTGCTTTATAGCCTAATTCGATGTAGAAATAACTTGGACTTTTTAAACTGATTTCAATCTGTGCCAATTTGCATTTTAGAGCAGCCCTGCCTGTTAGTGAGGCTTGAGTTTTCATGACGCCAGGTAAAAGAAATATGCGTGAAGTAGAATAACATTACCATGTTTAGTTTTATTTCTGTGCTGTCTAATGAATAGCACTTCCCCTGTCATGTGCCTAGTTGGCTTTGAGGAGCAAATATGGGCATATATATATATAGAGGAGAATGAAGATGCCGACTTTATTTCTAGGGGCATTAAAACTGCTCCCAGTATGTTAAACAGTCTTGTGGACATCTGGCGGGTTTGGTTTTAATCTGCTGACTAGGAAAAAAAAAAAGTTAGGATTAAATCTTGCCTTTACACGTCTTTGTCCTGCAGTCAAAAAAGTGACAGAGCTGCACTGAAACAATGGCCTTACTTATTCCACCCAGTGTACCATGTGGCTGGTCACCCTCTATTTCCAGAGCTGCTTCTCTGAGCATGACAATGAAGCATCTGGTAGGCTTTTCGTGTGTCCAAGATATTTCCTTGTCTGTACTTTCTCTCGGTCAGTCTGCCTAGCTTTCCCCGGGTGCAACATGGTGTGTTTTTTTTTTTTCGGCCTTTCAAGGCAGGGTGTGCCAAACTCAGTGGCAAGAGGTCAAGAGGCCAAAGTGATGAATTTTTATGCCTCTGTTTCTTGTGTTTCTGCTCAGTGACAATTTTTTGTGCGCTGGGCTGCCTCTGAAAAGAAGTCAATGTGAGCAATTTGTCCTCCCGGCCTGGGAATAATAGCGAGTCAGATGAGTTAAAATAGCATGTATAGCTAAACAGAGGAGCACACAAATGTTTTCCTAATGGTAAAACAGAATGCCTCTGTCACCAGTCACTCCGGGAGGTGTGCAGAGATTTGTGGCCTATTGGCATTCAATCAAATGACAGATGAATTTAACAGCACGTAAAGCTATATCAGGAGAATGGGTCTGGGGGCTGGTCGCAGATGTTAATGGGAGCTGGCAATTGTTTTAACCAATCATGTACTGGTTAAAATGTCATTAATGCAGATACACAGCAGGTCCCGTTACCAGGATGAGTAGCTGATGCAACGTTTGTTTTACCAGATGTCAATTGCTTTTTAGCATTTAGAAAATTTTGGATGCAACTAAATCTAAATGATAGACACTTTGCGCTTTGTTGGAGGTTCTGCTGCTTGTTCCTGACAAATTGTTTCAGTCTCTCGATTAGCATTTGTTTTTCTTTCTGAATGTTCCTGAATGTTCTGAGGATATTAAAGCAAAAATTACCCTGAACAGATATTCAAACAGGACTTTTAAGCCCCGTACAGACAATCGGATTTTCTGACGGGAAACTTTGAATGACAGGCTGTTGGTGGAAAATCCGACCGTGTGTACGCTCCATCAGACTTTTTGTTGTCGAACAAATGTTGGCTAGCATGTCTTCAAATTTTTCACCAACAAATGTGTGGTTGTGGATTTTCTGAGCCTGTGTACACAAGTCCGTTGGACAAAAGTTCAAAGTACACAGGCCCAAAAGCAGAAGCCGTCGGTCTTGTAAACTAGCGTTCTTAATGGAGAATTAACATTCATGATGCAGCTATTATGGAATCTCCAAATGCAGTGCACAATTCTCTTCTTCTTTAATGGGATAATAATGAAGCTGCTTTGCTGGTGATACTGATGGAGTTATTGCAAATGAATTTGCAAAGGCTTTTTTGTATCTAGTGATATCGAGAATATTATGCTTTTTTTTTGTGTGTGTTTTTTTTGTTTATTTTGGCAAGTTACCACAAAACCATTATACTGTAGTTTTTAAGATCAAAGATACAACTATGTTGGTGTCCTTTGTCAATTTTACATTGTATTTTTTAAAATGTAACTGCCTACTCCCAAACTGTCAATTGAAGTAGAACACATAGCCAAGTAGTATTCTCCACAATTTTTTTTTTATTGTGCGTTAAAACAAAAACAAAATTAGACATGCTATCTGCCAATAGAACGTAACCAAAAAGTGCATTCTATGCATCCAAAAATATAGAAAATATACCAAATCAAATCATTATTCAACCAAAAAATTATGTCAAAGCAATAACTCCAAGGCCAATAATAAATAACACGTTATCTCCTCTGATTCCGCAACATGGCTGGTTGACGAACAGCCATGTAGAAACTAACTGAAAAGCACGAACTGAAAAGCGCCAATCAACACACGCCAAACTTCTACTAACACGAAATTACTGATGGAGTTATTGAAAACTAATTTTCAAAGGCCTTTTTTTTTTCCTAGTGATATCAAGAATATGTTTTGTTTTTTTGTTTTATTTATTTGGTCAAGTTGCCACAACACCATTATTCCGTAATTTTTAAGAACAAAAATACAACTATGTTGATGTTCCTTGTTAATTTAACATTGTATTTTTTAAAATGTAACTGCCTACTCCCAAACTGTCATTCGAAGTAAAACACATAGCCAAGTATTATTATACTATATACTAATATAGTATTAATATAATATAGTATTATTCTAGTCAATTTTATTGTGCATTCAAAAAAATAAAAATTAGATATGCTATCTGCCAATAGAACTTAACCAAAAAGTGCTTTCTATGCCTCCGAAAATATAGTGGCTTCGTAAGAATCATTTCAATGTCCTGGAGTGGCCCAGCCAGTCTCCAGATCTCAACCCCATAGAAAACCTTTGGAGGGAGTTGAAAGTCCGTGTTGCCCGGCGACAGCCCCAAAACATCACTGCTCTAGAGGAGATCTGCATGGAGGACATGGAGGCCAACATACCAGCAACAGTGTGTGACAACCTTGTGAAGACTTACAGAAAACGTTTGACCTCTGTCATTGCCAGCAAAGGATATATAACAAAGTATTGAGATGAACTTTTGATATTGACCAAATACTTATTTTCAACCATAATTTGCAAATAAATTCTTTCAAAAATCAGACAATGTGATTGTCTGGATTTGTTTCCACATTTTGTCTCTCATAGTTGAGCTATACCTATGATGACAATTACAGGCCTCTCATCTTTTTAAGTGGGAGAACTTGCACAATTGGTGGCTGAATAAATACTTTTTTGCCCCATTGTACCATATCATTTAGGGCAATCTATCACAACAATAATCAATTTTTATTGATTTATATTCCTTTGTATATGGCTGCACGTGATTTTACTGTGATTACAGCGTGATTCTGTAGTGCTCAACCACTGCAAGTCATTTGGGGTGCTCTTTAGGAGGCTTAACTCTCAAACATACGTTGAGCATTTTGCTCTGATTGCCACATGATTTGGAAATAGTGGGCAGATTTACAGCAATTCCAAATTGACAAGTGTGAAAGGGGCTTAGCTTATGGTTTCTATGTTTTATACTTGCTGTTCATATAAGGCACGTGGAAGCCTGTGGATGATGTAAATCGGTGGTTCCTAATTGATACGATCCTCGATATGTTAAAAACGTTAAAAAAATATTAGGCAAAAATCAGGTTAAGAACCCCCATATCCTACAATAACGGACTATAACGGCCACAGAGGAGACCCTATAGATAAAATTATCAACTTTTATTGTAAAAATAAAAAAAAGATAAAAGCACAATAAAAGTTGGTAATTTTATCTTTTATGTTTCCACTCTGTGGCCGTTTATAGCCCATCATGGTAGGATATGGGGCTTCGTACCCCGATATGTGTCTAATGTTTTTTTCCTGTATTCTTTCAGATAAGGCCCTAGTCCATTTTTACCTACTCATGTTAAAAACTTACCTTATAGCAGTGGCGGCTGGTGCTCAATAAGTCGGGGGAGGGGGGCGCCACCTACCCCACGACAGGAAAGGAGTCGGTCCACCCCCCCTCCCCGGGGAAACACGGTTAATTCGCCCGCGAGACGGACTGGCTCCTAACCTTCTCACTCTGATCTCCCCTCCCCTGTCCAAGCCGGGGAGTGCCACTGCGAGTCAATGGCAGCTGGTGGGTCAGCGGGTCTTCTCCTTCGGTGGTGCTCACCGCTCTCCTCCTCCTCCTCCTCTTAGGCATCCAATAGGATAGCCTGGTGTTTTGGCCATTTGGGAAACAGGTCTCGTAACCCTCTTCCCGATTGGCCAGGAGGAGGATTAGTGTGAGAACAGCGAATATTCATTCACTTTTGTCACATAACTGGGTGGGCTCAGAGCGCAAAGCTCTGCTCCCCGAACCCACCATTTTTGAAGCCTATTAGAGCCTCTGGCTTTAATCACGTCCATTGAAATCCATGGTCCATCATCCCTGTATGTAGATCAGGGGGCCGGAAAAATGGATAGGGGGGCGGAGCCCAGGCGCCCTCTATGGATGTGCCGCCACTGCCTTACTGATACTTGCCTCTATATATATATATATATATATATATATATATATATATATATATATTGCCTTAGTACATGTCTGTTGACCTGAAAAATGCCTTAAATGGCCCTCTCGTTAGCCAAGATGATAAAGGCTAAAACCTTGCACTGTAGGGAGGATGAATCGGCTGGCAGTGGCCATTTACCATAGAGAATACCGTGGACCAGCTGGTCCCCAGCTATCTCTATGACCTCCAGAGGCCCAGGGGCGACGTTATGACATCACATCCAGCCTAGGCTAAACTGCCTTTTCTTTGGCTGGGAAGCTGATATTTTGATTGATTTTATTTATTTTTACTTCGGGCTTTCCAGCCTAGAGGTCAGATCTGGTGACTTAAAGACCCTAGATCTCGCTATAAAGAGGACCTGTCATGCCCTACTCCTATTACAAGTGATGTTTGCATTCCTTGTAATAGGAGTAGGGCATGACAGGTCCTCTTTAAAAGTCATAAAAAATAAAAGGAAAATAAACAATAACAAAATAATTTAAAGCGCTCCCATCCCCCGTATGCTCGCACGCGTAAGGGAACGCATAGGTACGTCGCGCCCACATATGTAAACAACGTTCAAACCACACGTGTGAGGTATCACCGCGAACATTAGCGCAAGAGCAATAATTTTATCCCAATACCTCCTCTAACTCTAAACGGGTAACCTGTAGAGATTTTTCGCCTATGGAGATTTTTCATTACCGAAGTTTGGCGCCATTCCACAAGCGTGCACAATTTTACATGACATGTTGGGTACCAGTTTACTCGGCCTAACATCTTATACAAACACAAAAAAAAATCATGCTCACTAGTGTGTGTTTTTCTTTTCTTTTTTTTTCCAAAAACAACGCATTTGAAAAATTGCTGCACAAAATACCGTATTGCATAAAAGTTGCAACGACCACCATGTTGTTCCCTAGGGTGTGCTAAAAAAAAAAAAAAATATATATATATATATATATATATATATATATCTATATATATATATATATATATATATCTCTTTTTGGGTTCTGAGTAATATTCTAGCAAAAAAAATAGTGGTTCTAGCAAAAAAAATAGTGGTTAAGATACAATAATGTAAAGGTCGGGCTGTTTTCTTCCCAATTGGATGTCCATATATTTCCTGTTGAAGTGATCAAGGATGAGTAGTAATTTTTATTCTATTTGAATCATTTATGATAAAACCATTGCTTATTTCTGATTAGACATTTTACTTGTGCTTATACTAGATTTTTTTTTTTTTTAGATGATATTCATTCCAATGATGGTGAATGATTGACTGAATGGTCAGCAGAGATGAAATATCAAACATGCTGGGGAAAACCACCTTCTTTCAACATGTTAGTAATATTATCTCTGCTCACAATTTAGATTGACGGAAGCTTACTTCATTGTTCACTGCTGCTCTTTTGATACCTTTTAATTAGAAGTTGCTCTGCTGCACCAAGTAATAGCGTTTTCACTTGCCTTTTATGCACATTGAGGCATGTGAATCACAAGACTGGCTGAACAGACTTATAGACTTTCTAGCATGTATATAATTGGTTGTTTGTGATAAATACTCGTGCCTGGAATAGTGACTAAAGTGTAATTAAATTGTTAAGTGCGGCAGCTGTTTCAAATCATAAACTAGTGATTGATGATGAATGGCGGTGTCACGAGAATCGAAATGCCAACAGACAAACGGCGCTTGCTAATGATGAGTGGCAACAAAATAACTCAATTGACTAAGTGCAATCACAATAGACACACACACACACACAGTAATATAAAATATACATTGGTAACACAATAATATAAATTTGTGACCCATATATATACGATAAGTTCAAGTGCAGTGAAACGGAATGAAATCTTTGATTCCTTATGTCCAAAAATCGTGCTCTCCGTTTAAATCCCACACAATGTTGAATTTTAATGAAAAACTTCTCCCTCAAAAACTAGAAAAGGTAAGGTGAAGGTCCCTACTCACCAAATGTAGTTGACCTTCAATGCAAAAGATGAGAGAGGTCAAATGAACGTGTGCAGTCTCTATGACCAAAGGTTCAGTGAAACCTTTCCAACCATAGTCTACTTGTTGCGGTCTGCATTCCAAGGATGAACCTCGTAGCTAAAAAAAACTAACAGGCTCCACATGGCGTGATAAAGTGTAGGCTCTTTATTTAAAACTTGGTTAAAAAACAAATAGGGTCCCACAGCAGGAATAAGGGTCTAGAAGCTTCTGATGATGTCCTTTTTGATGATGACGAAACGCGTCGTTGGGACGCACGGGGCTCTAGGTGAATTCAGGACAACATACCGGAGCCTTTTTAGCCACTGTTACGGTATTTTGATGAATGTACGCTTTATACAGGAAGGGTCTGACCCCCTATTGCGGCTGTGGAACTCCCATTTGTTTTTTTAACCAAGTTTTAAAAAAAGAGCCTACACTTTATCATGGTCATCAAAATACCATAACAGTGGTTAAAAAGGCTCGGGTATGTTGTCCTGAATTCACCTAGAGCCCTGTACGCCGCCCCGTGCATCCCAACGTCGCGTTTCATAATAAAAAATGACGTCATCAGAAGCTTCTAGACCCTGCTTTGGAACCCTATTTGTTTTTTTACCAAGTTTTAAATAAAAAGCCTACACTTTATGCGGAGCCCGTTTTTTTCTTTTTGATTGCTACGAGGTTCATCCTTGGAACACGGACCGCAACAAAGAGACTATGGATGGAGCTTTTTCACGGATCCTTTGGTCATAGAGACAGCACACGCTCATTTGACCTCTCATATGGCATTGAGGGTCAACTACATCTGGCCAGTAGAGACCTTCACCTTACCTTTTCAACTGTTTGAGGGAGCAGTTTTCCACTACAAATCAGCATTTAAACGGCGAGCATGATATTTGGACAAAAGAGGATTTTACTGCACTTGGACGGACTTTGAGATGAGTTTTTTGCATACTACTGTCAGTATGAAATGGTTTGGCTCAAGCCTCTAACTGCCACTTTTGCTAGATAGCATGAAAGATACTACTTACTGTCAGGATGAATAGGTAAAAATAAAGGGGGAAAAAAGTCTAAACAAATAAAACGAAAGAAAGAAAATGAATGCAACTACTATATCTAAGTATTTGGCAAGCTGCAATATATTCGTTTTTGTGTTTAAAGTGGAGTTCCACCCGAAAATGGACCCCCTGACAGACCACATTCGGCATGTAATTTTTTTGGGGGGGTGAGGGGGGAAGAGCACGGTTACCCTGTTTTTACAGGCACCCAGCTTCCACTTCCTCCCCTGGCTCCACAGCGCCGGACGGAAGATCACCTCTCTCCCCCTCCCTGCAATCTTTTGGGACACGTCACAGGTCCCAGAAGATTGCCTGGCCATTCACAGCACGCAACGCGGCTCGCACCTAGCTGTGAAGCCACAGCCGGGTGCCCACAGTTAGAATGCCGGCACCGCAGAGAGGAGTGGCAGAGAAGAGGAGTGGGGCATCGCTGGACCGCAGGACAGGTGAGTGTCTGATTATTAAAAGTCAGCGGCTACACTTTTTGTAGCTGCTGACTTTTAAATGGGTGGAATTTCACTTTAACCGCATTTACTGTGGATGGGCAGCAGCTACAGGCTAGGCAAAGTACCCATACATCTCCGCTTGTTTTCGCGTGCCCCCTGCTGAGTTAGTCAGCAGGTTTCAGACAATGATTTTGGCTCTATACCTGCTAATCGGCTGTGACCAATCACAGCATAGAGCTACAAACACAACTCTGTACACGAACCGTGAAAAGTCTGAGTTTAGGGGAGAAAAAGGCAGCTAGATCTTTGAGTAAAAGCACCACACTTTGCATGCATTAGGTACACAGTTAACCCCTTAATTGCCCCTTGATGTTAACCCCTTCCCAACCTTTGTCATTAGTGCAGTACTGTATTATCACTGATCAATGTATTAGCATCACTATGGATGTTAGTGTACCTCCCAGCGAGGGGCAGTTGGCACCAGATTGTCCGCCACAGTATATGTCACTGGTCACTGCCATTATTAGTATTGTGACTATAGTTGCGTAAATTCAAGTTTATATAACATCATTTGTAGACGCTATAACATTCACACAAACCAATTAATATACACTTATTGGCAATTCTTTTTACCAAAGACATATAGAAGATTATATTTTGGCCAAAATTTATGAAGACATTAGGTTTTCTTGGATATGTTTGATAACAAAGTAATATTGTTTTTTTATTTTTTTATTTTATATAATAAAAAATAACCGAGCTATATTTGTGTGAACAAGTGATATAAATTTGGGCACAGTGTTGCATGACCGCGCAATTCCCAGTTAAAGTAGGGCAGTTCTGAATAGCAAAAAATATACACATAAAACCTTCTGGAAGTCAAGTGGTTAATACCGCCTTAATATAGTATTACACATCAATTTTGTTTTCTGCTATTTTTCCCTGCAAAGGAAGAGCAGGTCATTGATGGTCGTGGTTGATTATCTGTTTTGGCAAAACCATGACAGTGGTAATGAATTTTGGAAGTGCCATGTAGCGTGGCTCATATGTCACTGGGACTAACCTCGCCCTTAAAGGTTATTTGACATCTGTACTGGTAATTTTACATTTTGCAGTGCACCGTGTAAAAGGCACTTTGCAATGTGTGACTGCAAATGAGTTGTAAGCCTGTGCCCAGAAGACCGGACAAACAGGACTGTCTCGGTCTATTAGTTGCTACTCACTGAGCTCATTCATAAGAAATGATTGCAGAAACTGTTGGGTTAGAAAATAAATTGATTTGGCAGAGGGGTTGGTGGAGAAATAAGCTAAAATTGTTTATTCATACACATTTCCTATGAAATGCTAACTTTTTAAATCAGCTTTGTTTGGAAAGCTTAAAGCAACTTTATTTCTAAAATTAAAATGGAGCTCCCTGTAAAGAGGAAAGTAAATACATCTCTGCTGCGCACGCTGCCAAATTGTTCCTCAAAATCTCTGCCGGAACCAGAAATTTTCCGGAAGTATTGTACCCCTGGCCTCGAGCAGTGGTTCCCTCTGCAAACCCCTGCACTGAAGTCACTGAACTTGCTGAAATCACTGAAGGACAAAATAGAGACATGGAGGTCGGCAGGAGGAACCACAGAGTTGAAATGATGGAGTGTTATGGTTTTGGTGGGATGGGCTTAACTCTGAATCGGGCAGTAAGTAAGGTGCATTCTTTACTGTGTGCCTAGGATACTGCAGACAGCTGGGTTTGGCCATCACCCATGATGGCTAAATGGAATTGGCATCTAGGATGAAAAGGACCTGGGGGTCCTAGTAGACAATAGGCTCAGCAATGGCATGCAATGCCAAGCTGCTGCTAACAAAGCAAACAGAATATTGCCATGCATAAATTCCAGAGATAATATAATTCTTCCGCTCTACAAGAGTCTGGTCTGGCTGCACCTGGAGTATGCTGTCCAGTTCTGGGCACCAGTCCTCAAAGGATGCACTGGAAATGGAGCGAGTACAAAGAAGGGGAACAAAGCTAATAAAGGGTCTGGAGGATATTAGTTATGAGGAAAGGTTGCGAGCACTGAACTTATTCTCTCTGGAGAAGAGACGCTTGAGAGGGGATATGATTTCAATTTATAAATACCATACTAGTGACCCCACAATAGGGATTACATTTTTTTTGCAGAAGGGAGTTTAACAAGACTCGTGGCCACTCATTAAAATTAGAAGACAAGAGGTTTAACCTTAAACTACATAGAGGGTTCTTTACTGTAAGAGCGGCAAGGATGTGGAATTCCCTTCCACAGCCGGTGGTCTCACCTGGGAGCATCGATAGTTTCAAGAAACTGTTAGATAAGCACCTGAACCACCGCAACATTCAGGGATATACAATGTAATACTGACATATAATCACACACATAGGTTGGACTTGATGGACTTGTCTTTTTTCAGCCTCACCTACTATGTAACTATAAGGGTTCAACATTTACCCCAAATAGCCTGGCTTTACTGTAGCTAATAGAAGCAGTCATAAAAGAGCTACTGGCACCATTGTTACCTATGCTGTGAGAACATGATTCTTTCTGGCTGTTTAGTATGTAAGTGGATAAAGTTTGGCCTCCCATGCCATGGGTAGTTGCTCAGTTTCAGTGTTGGTCCAAAACTAATAAATTTACTTAATCGGAAAGGAGTTTTTTGGGGGAGGCTGCTAATAATCTTAGTATAATACACTTTTAAAATTTTATTACAGAAATAATTAAAATTGTAATTTTATTTTAATTCTGTAATACAATTTAAAAAGCTTTTTATACCAAGATTGTTATCTTGTGTCTTTATTAGTCCACTCCAGCCTCCCCAAAAAAACTCCTTTCCTTTTGTTGGGATGAAGCTACCTTTTTTTTTTTTTTACTGCATTATGTATGCCGAGACTCCTTTTTAAATAATTTTCCTAATTGTCATTTTGCGTTTTATGAGCCTCTCTAGTAGGCTTAATAGTTTTTTATTATTATCTTTCCTATCCTGCGTATTATTGAAAAGAGTTTGAAACTTTGTCACCTTACATCTGTGTGGTTAGCCCTTGGCCAGCTGCTCACCAGGAATGAATATAACAAAAATTGACATACACCTCCTCTGAGAATTGACCTAGTCTGATGGTTTTTCCCTTGCACACACTGTTCACTTGGTAAAGCTCGGATCCTGGTAAATAAATATATATATCATTAGTGGTGTTGGCCCCACTACATGTCGATTTCTCACATCCCTGTTTTGTACCTCTTTCTCCAGTGTCTGCTCCAGCTTGTGTCAGTTCTTCCAACTACTTTCCTTGGCAGCTGTTAGGCTGTTATCCCAAAGGGGATAAGTGCTTCCCGCCCCCCCCCCCCCCCCCGCTGCTCTTCCCGGGCCTCCCGTCCCAGACTGTAAAGAAGCCGGAAACATCTTTGATCGAGTCTTCTATATGCAAACACGGAAGTGACATCACTTCCAGTTTATGCAGATGCCAATGGTGGCGTTTAAAAAAAAAAACAGTATTCAGAATCGCCATTTTTGGCAATCTGAATACTTTTAAGTGCAAAGGAGGGTTTTAGGGTCTTTTAGAGTACCTGTCACCACCTATTAGTGTCACAAGGGATGTTTACATTCCTTGTGACAGCAATAAAAGTGATAAAAAAAAGACAATGTAAAAAAAAAAAAAAAAAAAATGTAAGCGATTCCTTCCCCGCAAGCTCGAGCAGCAAAGAAAACGCACGTGCAAGTCACGCCTGCATATGTAAACAGTGTTCAGATCACACACGTGAGGTATTGCCACGATCATCAGAATGAGAGCAATAATTCTAGCACTAGACCTCCTCTGTAACACTAACCTGGTAATCGTAAAAAAAAAAATCTAATGTCGCCTATGCAGATGTTTAGGTATCGTAGTTTGTCGCCATTCCACGAGTGTGCGCAATTTCAAAGCATGACATGTTGGGCATCTATTTACTCATTTACTTTCATGTTGCTACTTGATACAGCACAGTGAGCTCTTGATTACTGGGTTTCGCTGGCATGAAATGTATTTACGTGTCTCTTTATATCCGCCTATCTACGGTCCATAAAAAAAGGCAGTTTACAACTAGCCATTCATAGATCACAACAGAGTCTGCCAGTGTCCACTCTGCATATACTGATAGAGCACGCATGTGACATCCATCCCGGTTGGTTTCGATCAGCTGCTCACAGATCCCCTGCTGATCGGAGCAAACTCTGCTCCTTGTGGAAAAGCCCTTAGAAACCAAATTGCATGTCCTTGGTTTTCATGACTGAGAATAGTAAAAAAATCTCTTGGTATGATCAATGTGGGGTCGTTTTTGAAGGTTGTATCTGTCTTTTGTACAAAAAATTAAAATTAAAAAAAATTACCTTATTCTGTCCTTTAATAACTTGTGTACCTGGTAAAATGCAGTGTCCTAAAAAGACAACCATTTACTAGCAATATTATAATTTTTCTTTGCTTGTTCTGTTAGCTAGATGACCCAGCAAGCTCTTTGTTTTCATCTTGCCTATTTTTCTGATGTCACAACATAATACATTATAACAATACTGCGTGATCTTCCGGAGATTTCCAGTCATCCAAAATGTTTACTTTACATGGAGGCGGTGGATACACATTCTGGCAGCGGCTGCAAAGTCCACCCACACTGCTTGGATTAAAAAGTGCCAACAATCTGGTGGTGGAGAAACAGAAAATGGCGCCAGCCGGGTCAAAAAAACCTGAAACGGCTGGCAGCAGGTGGTAGCTGTCCTCACAGTATGTGTGGATTTGGCACGATGAGTATGTTGGCATCTATAACCTATTTACTCTTAAATCGTTGGCCAATGCAGCAAAATATTTTTGGGCCTTAAGAATTAATTTTTATAGAGAATGTTCTTATGTCATCCATCTGAGCTATATTAAAGTGATACTAAATCTTAACATCTTTTTCTATTTAAATTAAAAAATAAAAATGCAAGGATATTGCACAGAGCAGTGGCTTACCACCTCTTTTCCAGTTGCCTGCTCGTGCTATTTCTTCCTTTCTGTGGGTGACCCCTCAGCAAGCCGCGTGCTGTGGGGGCACCCGTGCGGGCACACTTTCCAGCCGGGTTGTGTGCGTCTGTAGACATCTTGGGGATTGTGAAGAGGATTCAAGTAAGTGTTGGGAGGGGGGCACAATAAGCAGTGGGACTTTTTTTTACATTAATGTAAGGAATGCACTTAGGTAAAAGTTGTTAACTTTAGAACTACTTTAAGTATTGTGGCATAACAGCGCTTTCTCTTATGGCCCGTACAGACGATCAGATTTTCTGACAACAAAACCGTGTGATTTTGTTCAGAGGTTGTTGGCTCCAACTTGTCTTGCATAAACACAGTCACACAAATGTTGGCCAACAATTACGAATGTAGTGACATACAAGATGTACGGTGAGCTGCTAAAAAGGAGGTTCTATAGTCATGTGATGGCTCCATTGCGCTTTCGGCTCGTACTTGATTCCAAGCATGCGTGGACTTTTGTGCGACGGACTTGTGTACACGTGATAGGAAAGTCTGACAACAAAAATTTGTTGGCGGAAAATTTGAGAACCTGCTAGCCAACATTTGTTGGCGGAAAGTCCAACAACAAATGTTTGGAGCATACACACGGTCCGACTTTCTGCCAACAAGCTCACATCCAACATTTGTTGGAAAATCCAATCGTGTGTACGCGGCATAAGTCTGATGGTAACTGGTACTACATCAAATCACTCGCATCATAGATAAACAGTGCCTTGCGAAAGTATTCGGCCCCCTTGAACTTTTCAACCTTTTGCCACATTTCAGGCTTCAAACATAAAGATATAACATTTTTATTTTTTGTGAAGAATCACCAACAAGTGGGACACAATTGTGAAGTGGAACGAAATCTATTGGATATTTTAAACTTTTTTAGCAAATAAAAAACTGAAGAGTGGTGCGTGCAAAATTATTCGGCCCCTTTACTTTTAGTGCAGCAAACTCACTCCCAAAGTTCAGCGAGGATCTCTGAATGATCCAATGTTGTCCTAAATGACTGATGGTGATAAATAGAATCCACCTGTGTGTAATCAAGTCTCTGTATAAATGCACCTGCTCTGTGATAGTCTCAGGGTTCTGTTGAAAGCGCAGAGAGCATCATGAAGACCAAGAAACACACCAGGCAGGTCCGTAGTACTGTTGTGGAGAAGTTTAAAGCTGGATTTGGATACAAAAAGATTTCCCAAGCTTTAAACATCCCAAGGAGCACTGTGCAAGTGATCATTTTGAAATGGAAGGAGTATCAGACCACTGCAAATCTACCAAGACCTGGCCGTCCCTCTAAACTTTCAGCTCAGACAAGGAGAAGACTGATCAGAGATGCAGCCAAGAGGTCCATGATCACTCTGGATGAACTGCAGAGAACTACAGCTGAGGTGGGAGAGTCTGTCCATAGGACAACAATCAGTTGTACACTGCACAAATCTGGCCTTTATGGAAGAGTGGCAAGAAGAAAGCCATTTCTCAAAGATATCCATAAAAAGTCTCGTCTAAAATTTGCCACAAGCCACCTGGGAGACACACCAAACATGTGGAAGAAGGTGCTCTGGTCAGATGAAACCAAAATCCAACTTTTTGCCCACAATGCAAAACTATATGTTTGGCGTAAAAGCAACACAGCTCATCACCCTCAACACACCATCCCCACTGTCAAACATGGTGGTGGCAGCATCATGGTTTGGGCCTGCTTTTCTTCAGCAGGGACAGGGAAGATGGTTAAAATTGAGGGGACGATGGATGCAGCCAAATACAGGACCATTCTGGATTAAAACCTGTTGGAGTCTGCAAAAGACCTGAAACTGGGACGGAGATTTATCTTCCAACAAGACAATGATCCCAAACATACAGCAAAATCTACAAAGGAATGGTTCACAAATAAATGTATCCAGGTGTTAGAATGGCCAAGTCAAAGTCCAGACCTGAATCCAATCGAGAGTCTGTGGAAAGAGCTGAAAACTGCTGTTCACAAACGCTCTCCATCCAACCTCACTGAACTTGAATGGGCAAGAATTTCAGTATCTCGATGTGCAAAACTGATAGACACATACCCCAAGCGACTTGCAGCTGTAATCGCAACAAAAGGTGGCTCTACAAAGTATTAACGCAAGGGGGCCGAATAATTTAGCACGCCCCACTTTTCATTTTTTTTATTAGTTAAAAAAGTTTCAAAAATCCAATAGATTTCGTTCCACTTCACAATTGTGTCCCACTTGTTGGTGATTCTTCATAAAAAATTAAAATGTTATATCTTTGTTTGAAGCCGGAAATGTGGCAAAAGGTTGAAAAGTTCAAGGGGGCCAAATACTTTCGCAAGGCACTGTATCTAATAGCCTGTATTCTAAAGTTTGCCTGAACCAATTGCAATTGAACCAATTGTGATATATCTGCCCCTAATTGGTCAGCACTACCACACAAACTAATACTTGCGTGACAATTTCTATTTCGTGCCCTCAATTCATTTATACTGGTACTGCCTTTTAAGGAGAACATTTTACCACCTAAAAACATTTTCTCATTAGTCTTTTACCACTTTTTTTTTTATTTTTTTCTGGAGGGGTTGCCTTCCGATCCATCGTGGCATCTCATGTAACGTAGCGCCAAAGATTTGAAGCTGGAAAAGAAGATGGAGGGCATCCCTCTCCAGGAAATTTCTTCCAGTTTACCCAACTGGGCCTTATTTGCTGTGTCTCAGATTGACAATAACATTTCATGCATACTGATGGGACAGTAAAGTCCTACTCACTTGCATTTACCATATTTGCCTGCAGATTTTGTATGCATTGGTTCTAATATTTGAAGTCACATAAGGCTGATTTATATGTTGTATCTAACCAAAGTTGAAAAATTCGCACTTGCTCTTCCTCCCTCTTTATATAATGTTTCCTTTTTCTATATAAGGGAGACAATTGTACTCATGTGTCAACGTCACTATGTTTCATATACTTTTCTTTGGAAAAATAATAAAAATTATCGGAAAATAAATTTTCTCTTTTTAGGTGCGCTGTTTTTAATATCAAAGGACGACTAATTAGCTCATATCAAATGTAGAACCATGTGGAATTTAAAGTCGGAAGGTTTTTTTTTATCTTAAAGCGGGAGTCCGCCGGGAGTTCCGCCGTTTTTTTTTTTTTTTTTTTTTTCTTTTTTAAAAGCCAGCAGCTACAAATACAGCAGCTGCTGACTTTTAAAATAAGGACACTTACCCGCCCAGCGCGCCCGCGATGTCGTCACCCGAAGCCGATCTCTCGATCGTCTCTCAGGTGCTGCCGCCGCCATCTTGGGTATGGGAATCAGGAAGTGGAGCCTTTCGGCTTCATTTCCCGGTTCCCTACTGTGCATGCGCGAGTCGCGCTGCGCAGTAAGGATGGACCCGCTGCCTCTGGGATCTGTGTGTTTCCCAGCAGGCAGCGGGGGACTTTCGGAAAGGGGCATAGAGCTACGCCCCTTTCCGCAGAGAGCTATCCCGGAAGTGGGTGCAGATACCTGTACTGTACAGGTACCTGCACCCCCCCTCCCCCCTGAAAGGTGCCAATTGTGGCGCCGGAGGGGGGGAGGATTCCAATGAGCAGAAGGTCCACTTTAGGGTGGACC
The DNA here is from genome assembly GCF_037356315.1 of Lithobates pipiens. NCBI lineage: Eukaryota > Metazoa > Chordata > Amphibia > Anura > Ranidae > Lithobates > Lithobates pipiens. The sequence continues at coordinate 220,268,782 of NW_027507787.1, forward strand.
TCTGCTTTAAAGCATTCTATGCATTAAGATAGAAAAAACCTGTGTGCAGCTGTACCCCTAAGCCTCCCTAATACTTACCTGGGCTCCATCTCGATCCAGCGATGTTACACAAGAGACTCTGTCTGAGGCTCTGCCTCCTCATTGGTTGAGACAGCAGCAGGGCGGCATTGGCTCCCACTGCTGTCAATCAAGGTCAGTGAGGAGAGAGAGGGGGCAGGGCCTAGTCGCGGCCCAGTGTCTGATTGGACACACAGAGCAGGGTCTCCGCTCATGTGCCCCATAGCAAACCGCTTGCTGTGGGGTGGGGCGGGAGGGGCCAGCGAGGGACCGGGGAAGAGGAAGATCTGGGCTGCTCTGTGCAAAACTACCTCACAAAGCAGGTAAGTATAATGGGTCTGTTATTTTTAAACAAAAAATAAAAAAAAATAGACTTTAATACTGTAACTTTAAAGCTGAACTCCAGGCAAAATGTGTGTGTTTTTTTTTTTTTTGCCCCATGCGGTGGGCTGTATTTTGCACTGCACAGGTTAACTGCTTGTTTTATTCTAGAGGAGAGGACAGTGGAGATGTACTTGCCTGATCCGTCGATCCTCCCCTCACAAGATTGGTCTGGCGCCACCCCACGACGCTCCAGCGGTCTTGAAAATGGACTGTTCCAGATGTCAGCACACTCAGAGCATGCTCCATAGACAGGAACAGTTCACTGCTGGAATGTGGGGCAGCGCAGTTTTCCATAGGATCAGTGGATCAGGTGAGTATAAACTTCATGCTCTCCCCTACAAAAAAACAAACAAACAGTTGACCCATGCAATGCAGGAACAGCCCCACTGCATGGAGAGAAAAAAAATGGTCTGGAGTTGGGCTTTAACATGGCATTTTTATTAAAGGTTACCCATGGGAATTAATTTGTGTTACCATGATTCATAGTTTCATAGTTAGTAAGGTTGAACAAAGACACCAGTCCATCCAGTTCAACCTGAGTGTCTACAATTGTCCCTATCCCTGTACATTACACACTCACATTGGTCCCTACCCTCAGGGAGCCCACAATCCACAGTCCCCATTCATACTAGGGCCAATTTTGGACAGAAGCCAATTAACCTACCTGCATGTCTTTGGTTTACAGATTCATAAAAACTGTGATTACATTGTTTATCATCATTTTAATCAAGCTGGAACATCTATGCAAGTTTTTCTTTCAAAAAGAAAAAGGTTACAATAAGTTTCAGGGTGCATAGATCAGAATATTTCTTGCAGTTGGCTTTTTTTCGTAGTTTTACCTTCTCACATATCATTACATGCATTCCTTTCTTATGAGAGAGGGAGGGGGGGCATTTTCTCACAAAGAAAAGCTGTGGCACTAATAGCATCAGCATACGCACACGCCATTAGCTCTCAGCTCCTGATTCTGAAGGATCTTATGAATGCAGCCAGAACACTGATAATGTAATAAAAGTGCCCAGAAGAGTGTACATTGGAGTACGGCTTTTCTTTCATCTACTTACTGTACTTCTCTTAGGGTCAGTTCACGCCACAATTACTGCATTCCGGATGTTTCTATTGGACCAGCTGATGCCGCCCGATATTTGGCCCATGTGTACGGTCCTTAATTCACATTCCTATGATGAGACAACCAGCCATAGTACTTGATCTGTCCTCCTTCTCTGAACGCTCATTGAATATTTTTTAAACATCAAAACACCCTTTAGGTCTAGTTTTTTGGTCTGTCACCCTTTGTCCACAGTACCCATTTATCTAGGGGCTTAGTAAAGCTGAAAAAATACCTAGTTCGTATTTTCTCAAGCCCTGCTATTGCGTTGGGCATTTTCAGTCTCCTACCCTTCATTCCCTTCATTCCCTTAATGCCCATAATGGCTGGCCATTCTTCTCTTTTTTTTTTTTTTTTTTTTTTACTATACCCTCTTGCCCTTAAACATGTATTGTAACAGAGGTGTTTCATATAACTTTTTAACCACACTATTCTTATTCTCTCTTTTTTTTCTTTTTTCTTTTTTTTTCTTGTAGTGTTCCAATGGACAGTAGATAGAGAAAACCTAACCTATAAATCTCACCAGATCACACAAAAAGTAGTTTGTGGACTGCTTTTGAAAAACGCACCAAACTATATGGTGCTGCGTTAAAATGCAATCTGGTGCCCGCAAACGCCTTGAGTTTGGGGTGCCATTAATCGAGTTATTTTGCTAACCAGCCCCTTGCTATTATGCTGTCGGAAAGCAGGGAGGAGAAGACCAGCTCTTCTGGTCCTTCTTTGATTCTTCAGTTTTTAAAAAGAAACCATAGGCAGTTGGCTAAATGAGTAAATACATTTTGTTACTGAGGAAAATTTCTTATGAATAAAGCAAGGAGTTACCTGGTATTTGTTTTAGTTTACTATATAACCTCTATTCCAGTAACACTCCAAAGCAGCAAAAGTAACCTCCTTGGCTTCCCAAACAGACTTTTAATTCATTAGCGTTTTACCCCTTCTGTTCTTCTTTTGATTGCAAAGGAAACTATTTTCCCAGACTCTTAAGATCTCAATTGTGTGATTAATTTACAAGTAGAGCAAAAGTCTGATCTCATTACTGGATTCTTTGATCAGATTTGGGTTTTTAAGTTCTCAAGTGTTTCTTCTTCAGGCTGTCTGCATTTCTATTGCCTTCTTGTCCCTGGTAATTCCTTTATTCAGTTATCTGTGCTGCTAGCA